>NC_142738.1:3825000-4062500 GCF_051943395.1 Hippocampus bargibanti | reverse complement strand
TCAAGAACGGAGTAGTGAGGGGAGGTGGTTTAAACATTAAAGAGACAGGCATACGACACAGAGAGAGTGACAAAATGGATAGAAAACAATGAAATTTGGACTTGTTTCAACTTTGATAGTTCAAAAGCAAAGTGTAGACTGCAAGGTTAAAATATCCCATCAATCAGGCTCCACAAATAATCCGCACAAGCCATCTGTACACTTGATGCAAAAAGCTACCAACCCAGCTAAACAGAACACAATTGATGAGGAACTAGGTAAAATTATCGCAGAGAAAGCACCTACAAGGGATGGTGAAAGAAGAAGGCTACGTTCCTCATCAAGTGTTTAATGCTGATGAAACCGGCCACTCCATTCCATCTAGCCATCAATGACCATCACAAAGGTAAATAAAACAACTTTATTATATAGTACAGTTTATTTCTTTAATTATAATATCATAGCACATTTATTATAAATAAAATACGATATAGTTTGTGTAGTTTTAAGGCTTGGAAAATTAGAAAGTGGAAAATTATGTTTTTTGGGTACCTAGGAACGGATTATTCTCATTTTAATGGTTTCCTATTGGAAATTAATTTTTGGGATACACACATTTCGCCTTACACACTCTGTCCGGGAACCAATTAAGTTCGTAAGCCAAGGTATCATTGTATTTCTATTCACCCTTCATGCCTTTCTGTCCCGTTTCTCTCCCCCCCCCACCTTCTTCCTCATCCATCCATCCATCCGTCTTTGCTGTGACGTCACACGCGTGTCGCGTGTCTATTGTCTGACTGAACCTTCGGCGTCCTTCCCCGGGGTTTTTTTTTTTTTTCTTCCTTCATAGTCACCCACCACCCACCCTCCACCCCTTTTCAAGCGGCAATCACAACACAAAAGCATCAAGATAGACGTGAGCGAGCAAGCGAGAGAGCGATCCGCTAATCGCCTCTGACCGACACTGTGGAGTGTCGGCGATAAAGACGTTTGCGAAGGCCTCTTTTTTTGTTGTTGTTGTTGTTGTGTTTTTGGCATCCGGGACATTTTTACACGTCTGGCGGGCGGCTGCATTGTGTTTCTTTGATGACCCCTGCTGTGTAGCTGCCTGCTCACTACCCCCCCCCTCCCTCCCCTCTCTGTCGCCACCCCCCTCCTCCAACCCTCCATCCCTCTCATCCTCCTTTCTCTCCATCACAGCTCCCGATCCAGCCATGTTCGGCACAGAGTCGTCACGTAAGTAAGCGCCGTCGCCGCCGTCCTTCCTGCTACATGCGTCTTTAGAATCAAGCAACCGGGGGAGGGGAAGGAAAGTGTCCGATGTATCATTTTGCTCGCTGTCCATCTGTCGTGCAGTTCCTCTTACTCATTGTGTTGTTGCTGCCGCTGGTGCTAGAAATCTGGGATCTACCATTTTAGCCCCACAAGCTAGCTGGTGGTCCCGCCGAGATTTGCTTCACATTCTCTCACTAGCCGCTTTCCGACTGTGTCTGTTGTCTGCTGTCTGTGTGGATATGTAGGTGCTATGCCCTTCCCTGTACAAACGCACATTTAATTGTAATTACTGCGAAGCCACGTTTATCTGCGCTACGTTTTTCTTCTTGAAAGTACCGGGAAATACTAAACTCACCTATTCGCTGGGGAGCAACGTGATGAGATTCCCTCAAAATGCAGAGTCAACTTTGAATGGCTAATAACTAAAATGCAGCAATTTTTTGGATGATGGGTTGTGTAGGATTTATTTTTATTATTAATATTATTATTATTATGAACTTTTTATTTTTAATTTTATTTTGTTAATTTTATTTTTATGTTTGTAATTTTATTTCATGATGGATTTATTTATTCATTTTTATTTGGATTATTATTATTAATAATTTTGTATTTTAATTGTATTTTTGCAAATGTATTTATGTATTTATTTATTCATTTTTGTTTGGGTTCTTTTTATTAACTTTTTAATTTTTAATTGATTTTATTTTTTGTTAATTTATTATTATTATTATTATTATTATTATTATGAACTTTTTATTTTTAATTTTATTTTGTTAATTTTATTTTTATGTTTGTAATTTTATTTCATGATGTATTTATTTATTCATTTTTATTTGGATTATTATTATTATTAATTTTGTATTTTAATTGTATTTTTGTAAATGTATTTATGTATTTATGTATTCATTTTTATTTGGGTTCTTTTTATTAACTTTTTAATTTTTAATTGATTTTATTTTTTGTTAATTTATTATTATTATTATTATTATTATGAACTTTTTATTTTTAATTTTATTTTGTTAATTTTATTTTTATGTTTGTAATTTTATTTCATGATGTATTTATTTATTCATTTTTATTTGGATTATTATTATTAATTTTGTATTTTAATTGTATTTTTGTAAATGTATTTATGTATTTATTTATTCATTTTTATTTGGGTTCTTTTTATTAACTTTTTAATTTTTAATTGATTTTATTTTTTGTTAATTTATTATTATAATCATTATTATTATTATTATTATTATTATTATTATTATTATTATTATGAACTTTTTATTTTTAATTTTATTTTGTTAATTTTATTTTTATGTTTGTAATTTTATTTAATGATGTATTTATTTATTCATTTTTATTTGGATTATTATTATTAATAATTTTGTATTTTAATTGTATTTTTGTAAATGTATTTATGTATTTATTTATTCATTTTTGTTTGGGTTCTTTTTATTAACTTTTTAATTTTTAATTGATTTTATTTTTTGTTAATTTATTATTATTATTATTATGAATTTTTTTTTTTACATTTTATTTTGTTAATTTTATTTTTATGTTTGTAATTTTATTTCATGATGTATTTATTTATTTATTCATTTTTATTTGGGTTCTTTTTATTAACTTTTTAATTTTTAATGGATTTTATTTTTTGTTAATTTATTATTATTATTATTATTATTATTATTATTATTATTATTATTATTATTATTATTATGAACTTTTTATTTTTAATTTTATTTTGTTAATTTTATTTTTATGTTTATAATTTTATTTAATGATGTATTTATTTATTCATTTTTATTTGGATTATTATTATTATTATTAATTTTGTATTTTAATTGTATTTTTGTAAATGTATTTATGTATTCATTTTTATTTTTAGTTCTTTTTATTAACTTTTTAATTTTTAATTGATTTTATTTTTTGTTAATTTATTATTATTATTATTATTATTATTATTATTATTATTATTATTATGAACTTTTAATTTTTAATTTTATGTTTGTAATTTTATTTAATGATGTATTTATTTATTCATTTTTATTTGGATTATTATTATTATTAATTTTGTATTTTAATTGTATTTTGGTAAATGTATTTATGTACTTATATATTCATTATCATCAGAATCAGAATCATCTTTATTGCCAAGTATGTAGAACACACAAGGAATTTGTTTCCGGTAGAAAACGCTTTTTGTTTTTTAATTTTAGTTGTATTTTTGTAAATGTATTTATGTATTTATTTATTCATTTTTATTTGGGTTCTTTTTATTAACTTTAATTTTTAATTGTTTTTATTTTTTTGTTAATGTATTTATGTATTTATTTTTATTTGGATTGATTATTATTAACTTTTTATTTTTTTATTTTATTGTTGATTTTGTACATTTATTTATGGATTTATTTCATTTGTATTTGGATTATTAACTTTTTATTGTTTAATTTTAATTTTATTTTTGTTAATTTATGTATTTATGTATTCATTTGTATTTGGATTATTATTATTAACTTTTCAATTTGTAATTTTGTTGATTTATTTATTTATGTATTCATTTTTATTTAGGTTATTATTATTAACTTTTTCATTTCTAATTTTTGTAAATGTATTTATTTATGTATTTATTCATTCATTTCCATTTGGATTATTATTAACTTTTTATCTTTTAATTAAATTTTAATTTTTGTATTTTATTTATGTATTTATTCATTTTTATTTGGATTATTATTAACTTTTTATTTTTACATTTTAGTTTTTGTTGTTGTAAATTTCTATATTTATGTATTTATTTATTCATTTTTATTTGGATTATTAACTTTTTATTTTTTTATTTGATTTTTATTTTTAAATTTTATTTGTTTATTTTTACAGTAATATTTATTTATTTTTATTTATTTAATTATATATTAGATTTATGACATTATTGATGGTGGATTTTAGATTTCATGTTCTCGAGAAAATTACCCAAAGCTGCCGCACAATTCGCTTGTTTTGGCAGGAGTGATGAATATGACAATCAACTTGTGCTGGCAACTACCGTTTTCTATTAGTGTGCAGCATCACGGCTAAACGCCGCTTCACCGTGTTTGTTTTGAAACCCCGATTCCGCTTATTGACTCAGAGCATCTCTGGGTTCAGAGTCAATTGGTGTTTCCTTAATGTAAACACAATGTAAACACAAGCGGAAATTTAAAATATCTTCTACGGCTAACGGGGAGACAGTGTAAAGCAGGGGTGTCAGTCATTTTTTGCCGCGGGCCACATTGTAGTTATGGTTTCCTCTCGAGGGCCGTTATGAATTTGGGGAACCCATTAAAATGTTTAAATCCCTTCAAATATTACATATAGAGCACACAGCAAATTAATGAATAACTCGTTTTCAAATCTGAAGTCAAGAATAATGACTTTTATTGTGGTTGACATCCAAAAATATGACATTTTGGCTCAGATTTTAGCAATCATCATGGAATTTAACAAGTTTGATTTGCTTTCGCGGGCCGAAAAAAAATGATGTGGCGGGCCGGATTTGGCCCGCGGGCCTTGACTTTGACACCTGTGGTGTAAAGACTTCCTGTGAATAGTTTCTGAAACTGTGGTTTTGGTGTTTACTATATGTATATCACTTTTTTTGTAGGCTGAAAACATAACCATTTTAAAACAATACATAACCATTTTAAAATTATTTATGAAAATTCTCAGGCCAAAATATTCCATGAAAACCCCGAAGGAACATAAAAATTGACTGCATGATTGACAGGCATTAACTCATTCACTACCAGACGATGTGCAAAAATGTGTCCATTCCAGTGCCAGGGTTTTTTTCACTTTCACTCATATTGCAGGAACCACAGAATATTGAGTTTTAGGACTACGTAAACATTGAGTACAGCGTTAGAAACCTTAGACTATCTTCTTTCATCAGAAAAAAAGGAGTTAATTCCCAAGTTATATGGGTCTGGAGTTATATGAGCTTGAAATGTGGGTTGCTTTACAAAAGCCAAATGCTACTTCCTCGTGGGTGAGAAAAACATAGCCAGAGGTCTGACCGCAGCTTGATTCGCAACCCTCCACAATAAAAAAAACAAACAAACAAAACGTGAACAAATTCCCAAATTTATTCGGGAATTGAAAATATGATGTAGAACGCTTTTCCTGAATTCGTTTGGGCTTTTTGTGTTTGATGCTTGGGTGCCGCCAAAGCGCTGGTCAGACCTCTGGTAATGTTTTTCCCTCCCACGAGGGGCCGGCGTTTGCCTTTTGTCCATGTTAGCGCTTTGTTCCAGCTTTAGCTGTTTTTAAAGTGCTATATAAATCAATATGTATTCCGCATAGCGTGAACGCTGGTGCGAATGGCTGCCGCTGCTCCCCCGCACAAAAAAAAAATCCTGTGACTGTAAAGTGTCCTTGAGAGTTTTGAAAGGTGCTTAGAAATAAAATGTATTATTATTATTATTATTATTATTATTATTATTATTATATTATCATTATTATTATTATTATTATTATTATTATTATTAGTAGTAGTCGTAGTAGTAGTAGCAGTAGTAGTAGTATTACTATTATTATTACTATTATTATTATTGGATTGGATTTGCCTTTATTAGTCTCACAGTGGAGAAATTTACATTTCATATTATTATTATTATTATTATTATTATTATTATTGTATTTTGGACAGCCACCCCCATTTCAAGTTCAGATAACTCCAGACCCATACAACTTAGGAATTAACTCTTTTTTTTTCTGATGAAAGAAGAGTATCTAAGGTTTGTAACGCTGTAGTGAATATTTATGTTGTCCAAAAACTCAATATTCTGTGGGTCCTGGAATTCAAGTGACAATGACAAAAACCCTGGCACTGGAGTAGAAACGTTTTTGCACATCATTTGGCAGTGAATGAGTTAATGAAGTGACCCCCGTGGATGTGAAACGCTATGTTCGAGTCGATGGGATTTTTCTGCTCACGATCAATGTTTGATTGACAGCCGTTTGTGAGCGGGGAGATCCTATTTTCACATCCATCCAGAGGCAAGATGACTTTTTTTTTTTTAAACCAACCATGTTCCAGTTTGTCCACTATTGGCTAGTATCAAGCGGTTGTCTGTGTTACCATGGTAACAACCATTTAAATAAAATAATAAATGGAGGTGCTGGGGGGGGGGGGGTTATCACAACAACCCAGTGAGAGAACGATCGTGTTTCTGTGGTAACTGCTGACTCGGGCTATTTTTGTCTCGTGAGCTCCGAGCGCAGCGAGTCGCACAGGAAGAGGCGGAGCACTTAACGTATGGATCGGATATTAATAAATCAAAAACCAGCGACGTTCGGCCCGGATGACTCGAAAACTACAAAGATTGTTTGCGTTATTGCCGCCGTTAAAGAAAATCGTCCGATGGATCGAGGGTTAAGCGGATCCTAATTTTGGTGCGTTATGTTACATAGAAAGTAAAATAAGAAATAGTATAAATAGTAAGTCCGCCACCTGCGTGGGTCCTTGCTATCTAACTAGTTAACTGGCTACCTAGCTAGCTATCTATTTGCTATCTATTCACGATCTAACCAGCTCGCTAGTTAGAGCTTTCTATCTATTTGAGTTATTCCGGGTTGAGCGAACGCTGGCGTGTGTGGCTGCCGCTAGCTAGCTAGCTCGCTAGCTAGCTATTAGTTATTTTTTAGCTAGCTAGCTAACTTTCTATCTATTTGAGTTATTCCGGGTTGAGCGAACGCTGGCGTGTGTGGCTGCCGCTAGCTAGCTAGCTCGCTAGCTAGCTATTAGTTATTTTTTAGCTAGCTAGCTAACTTTCTATCTATTTGAGTTATTCCGGGTTGAGCGAACGCTGGCGTGTGTGTCTGCCGCTAGCTAGCTATCTATTCACGATCTAACTAGCTAGCTAGATAGCTAGCAAACTATTACAGTAAAGTCTCGTTATATCGATATCGGTTATATCGATAGTACTGCTTATTACGATACTATTTCTATGAACTCAAGGAGAAAATTACATGCCCGCAGGATCGGATATATCGATAGTCCTGTTATATTGATATTTTTTCCGACTCCCGAGAATATCGATATAACGAGACTTTACTGTAGTTATCCATTAGCTAGTTAGCTAACTTTCTATGTATTTGAGTAATTCCGGGTTGAGCGAACGCTGGCGCATGTGGCTGCCGCTGCTCACCCACAGAAAAACTTCATCCTGTGACTGTAAAGTGACCTAGAGAGTTTTGAAAGCTGCTTGGAAATGACATTTATTATTATTATTATTATTATTATTATTATTATTATTATTATTATTTATTTATGATTATTATCGATGTAAAAACACTGTGGTTATAATTGTTTTTTTTAACCACATGATGTCTTTCAAAGTAAAATACATTAAAATAAATGATAAATTGGTATTCACAAGAAGCAACATGTAAATCGGTAGAAACCGAATCCTTTGGAAAAGTTAAATTGACTTTCCTCACGTATTTAGATGTCATGATATGCCCTCATTTGTCCCAAAACGAGCCAATCGATTTGATTTTAATGAAGACAAAAAGAGTTTGATCTCATGGGCAGAACGTCATGACATTTATATAAAACGTGATCATCCGGCGGGACAGTTGTTACTACAATGGACAGTTTACCTTCTTTTCAAGTTACAAGGGTGCGTTGGAGGAATGTGATGCCATTTTAAGTCGAATGGCAAAATGGCCGCCCCCACAGATAAATCAAAGCCGCCATTTTTTTAGTTAATTCATATTCCAAATAAAAATGCAGTATTAATCAGAGTGCCATGTTTACCAAATGGGGGTCAAGAAAGATATTATAAATGTATTCGGGAATTGAAAATATGACGTAGAGCGCCATTCCCGGATGTATTTGGGTTTTGTATTTGCATGCTTGGGTGCCGATAAGGCACTGGCCATGGCCTCTGGCAAATTTTTATCTCTATCTATCTAGTTGGCTATTTCGCTGGCTACCTAGCTAACTAGCTATTTGCTGTCTTATAGCTATCTGTTAGCTATCTGTTAGCTATCTGGATGGCTAGCTGGTTATCTAGCTGGCTGTCTTTTAGTGATATAACTATCAGGCTATCTAGCTGACTAGCTAGCTATCTATTAGCTATCTATAAGCTTTTTTCCGACTTGACTTCCTCTTAACTCATTCACTGCCGTTCACAAATTTATTCGGGAATTGAAAATATGACAGAGCGCCATTCCCGAATTCATTCGGCTTTTGTTTTTGCATGCTTCGGTGCCGATAAAGCGCTGGCCATGGCCTTTGGCAAATTTTTATCTCTTTCTAGTTGGCTATCTTGCTGGCTATCTAGCTATCTATTTGCTGTCTAATTGCTGCCTGTTAGCCATCTATTAGCTATCTGGTTGTTTTGTTGGTTATCTAGCTAGCTAACTATTAGCTAGATAGCCATCTGGCTATCTAGCTGACTCGCTGGCTATCTATTAGCTCTATGAGCGTTTTCACAACTTAACTTCCCCTTAACTCATTCACTGCCATTCTGAAATGTATTTGTAAATTGAAAATATGACGTCGAGCGCCATTCCCGAATTCATTTGGGTTTTGTTTTTGCATGCTTGGGTGCCGATAAAGTGCTGGCCATGGCATCTGGCAAATTATTTATCTAGTTGGCTATCACGCTGGCTACCTAGTTAGCTATCTATTTGCTGTCTAATAGCTATCTGTTAGCTATTTGTTAGCTATCTGTTAGCTATCTGTTAGCTATCTTGCTATCTAGCTGGCTATTTATTAGCTATATAACTATCTGGATAGCTAGCTGATTAGCTGGCTATCTATTAGCTATCTATGAGCTGGCTAGCTAGCTTTTTATCTATTTGAGTTACTTCCGGGTTGAATGAATGCTGGCGCGTGCGGCTGCTGCTGTTGAAAAACAGTGACTGTAAAGTGACCTTGAGAGTTTTGAAAGGCGCTTATGAATGAAAAGTATTATTATTATTATTATTATTATTATCGGAGTAGCGTAAGACTGCCCAGCTACTCAAACGTTAGGCAAATATAGCGGAGTGTGCGCTGGCTGCGTAACCGGAAGGGGATGAAGAGTCAGCAGCAGCAGTCGTCGTCGTCGTCAATGAGCTCATTCTGAAAAGGACGAGAGGCTCCACTTCTAGACACTCAATGGCCGAGCAGCTGCGTTCTGTTTGCACACGTGTCGACCAGGCTGGCTCAGCCGCTCATCTGAGTGCCGCCTTTGTCCCAACCGCGCTCGCCACCGCTTGATGAATGACAAACCTGGACACTTGAAAGGACATCTTCTTCGAGACTTTGTATAAAATGCATAACAATGTGTGTTGATTTTGAAAAAAAAAAAAGAATTTGGGTTTGACGTTTAAAACCAGGTTTGCAATTTTAGCCTCGTCTTGTTTCCGATCAAACGGTACGCCTACCACTTCCTTATTAGAAAGACAGTGATACCTTGGCTTACGAACTTAAGTGGTTCCCAGACAAAGTGTGTCAGGCGAAAAGTGTGCATCCCAAAAATTAATTTCCCATAGGACACCATTAAAATGAGAATAATCCGTTCCCAGGTCCCCATAAAACATAATTTTCTACTTTCTAATTTTCTAAGCCTTAAAACTACACAAACTATATCTTATTTTATGTATAATAAATGTGCCATGATATTATAATTAAAGAAATAAACTGTACTATATAATAAAGTTGTTTTATTTACCTTTGTGATGGTCATTGATGGCTTGATGGAATGGAGTGGCCGGTTTCATCCGCATTAAACACTTGATGAGGAACGTAGCCTTCTTCTTTCACCATCTTGAGGAATGATCCTTTGTAGGTGCTTTCTTTGCGATAATTTTACCTAGTTCCTCATCAATTGTGTTCTGTTTAGCTGGGTTGATAACTTTTTGCATCAAGTGTACAGATGGCGTGTGCGGGTTATTTGTGGAGCCTGATTGATGGGATATTTTAACCTTGCAGTCTACACTCTGCTTTTGAACTATCAAAGTTGAAACAAGTCAAAATTTCACCGTTTTCTATCAATTTTCTCACTCTCTCTCTGTCGTCTGCCTGTCTCTTTAATGTTTAACCCCCCTCCCTCACTGCTGCGTTCTTGACCAATCACATGGCTTTAACCGGAGACTGGAGGCGGGGAATAGAGGACAAAAAAAAAAGCCGAGTGCCATTTTCTTTTTTGGCGAACAGCCTCACTCTCTCTCTGTCTGTAACCCCTCGCCCCTTACTGCTGCTTCCTTGACCAATCATGTGGCTTTAACCAAAGACTGGGGGCGGGGTATAGAGGACAAAAACAGCCGGCTGCCATTTTATTGTTAGGAGAACGGGCTCGTTCGCCAACGACACATCACTCATTGTGGCGCTTCGTGTGTATGCCGAAAAAAAGTTTGTATGCCAAGGTAAAATTGTCACAAATGTAACGTTCGTAAACCGAAAAGTTCGTAAGCCAAGGGGTTCGTAAACTGAGGTATCACTGTAACGCAACTCAAATTGACTGAAAATTACCCACCAAAAAATATCTCATCCTTGTCACTTTTTTCATTTATTTTTGCGTGCATTTGTACTAAGCCACCATCTTTCTTCCTGATCTCTCCGCAGTAAGCATGTTTCTCAACACCCTGACACCCAAGTTCTACGTGGCTCTGACGGGCACCTCCTCCCTCATATCAGGACTCATTTTGGTAAGAGCGCCTGTTCGTTGACGTCATAGCAAAGCAGTTCGTTGTCTGGCAATCAGCCTGGGATAGAGATGACTAGAGCGAACGTGCTCATTCTTATTTACCTCTTAAGTTTCTGTCGCCGTGCGCCTTCAAAATAGTTCATTTGGTAATTAGGCTAGTTTGTTCCCTGCAGACTGCTCATCTTCGCACGAGACAATTTACCCAAAGTTGTAATTCCGCTTAAAGGACAACCGATACCATTTTTTTGTTTCCTAACTGACATCAGAAAAATGTTTTATAGCATCTAAAATACCCAAAACACGCAGTATGATATTTTTAGTCAAATGCAAAACACCAATAAAAATGACTTAAAAATGTCCCAAAACGACTTAAAAATGACCTTGAAAATGGCGAGTTTCAGAAGGTTGTTCGTGACGTCACGCCATCACATCTTGCCTTACTCTAGAATCAAAACAATGGCTTCAGATTCGGAGAAGATGCTTTCTTGTTACTCATCTAGTTACGAATATGATTCAAATAGTTCTGAAGAGGAAAGCATAAATGTTTGCAATCCATTAAAGAAGTCCTTTTGTGTCATTTTGAGGCATCTGGACTCCAAAGTAGTGTCCCAGAAAATGCACAAGATGGCGCCCAAGCTCCGTTGGAAATGGGCTAATTTGTCTGCTGGGAATTTGTGTCAACTAGTATCAAATAGTAGTCTTAGTGCAACACACAACGATTCACCATCGCGTTATTCATGTGTTTTCCTTCTAATTTCGCCATCAACACGGATCAACACAATGTTTTCAGACCAAACAAAGTACCCAAAATGCATTGTGTGTCACTTTCTCTGTCATAGGCGTTCCCTCCGTGACGTCACGTCAGGAATCGTCACCAACTCAAAAACAAGACTTCCTGAATATTCAGCGTTAGTCTTAAAACGTAAAACATAGCTATATGCGGTGGAATCTTTGTAAAATGCGCTCAGTAGAAGTCATTTGAAGAGATTTTACATATTATGGACGCAACTGTCGGTTGTCCTTTAATACGTCTTTCACACCAAATTCAGGCTCATTAGCAAATTTGTCCAGATGTCCTTTTTAAAAGATGCAAACGCACGTAAATTTGAAATGGCCGATTTATTTTTTCTCAATTAATTCATCTGATTTTTTTTCTTGCATTTTTAATGCAATGCAGTACCACTAGAGTATGAGTATTACGTTTCATACCGAGCAATCCGAAAGCATTTTTGTTTGCATTTTGCAACGGCGTTGCACTTAAGGTAAAGTGCTGGAGCACCCATAGCCATTAAGATCATCTTTTGACCTCCTTGCATTCAAAACGTTGAGTTAATGGACGCCGTGTTGCTCCATAACTCCGCACCTCTAATAGAAATCGGTCGTCTATTGTTGCTGACATTACAATGCAGTAGTACACTTTTTTTTTCCCGACTATTGGGCCAGCTTCTTTGAAGTTGAATTGAATATATATACACAAGTATATATAGTATTAAATATAGAAATAAATATAGATGCAATACAATACATATTGATTTATATCGTGCTTTAAAACGGCTGAAGTTGTAACAAAGCACTTAACATGGATAGCTATCATACACAGGAAATAAAGAAGTCACAAAGATAGTAGAAAACCCCAGGCAGTAAAAGATCAAGTCAGAATCATGCTGAGTGGTATATAAATCATATTTAATACTTTTGTTCAATTATATATCCAATTTGTGGACCCTTGTGTAAATTTGTTTATGCGTTTTATGTTATTTACATGAAATTCCCTAATTATTGACGTGAATGAATACAAAATGAGTGCATGATCTCTTTTATCCCTCATGACGGAAAAAAAATTAGTACATTAACTCATTCACTGCCATTCACAAATTTATTTGGGAATTGAGAATATGAGGTAGACCGCCATTCCCGAATTTGTTCGGGTTTTGTTATTTCATGCTTGGGTGCCGATAAAGCGCTGGCCATGGCCTCTGGCAATGTTTTTTTTCCACTTCCACAAGGGGGTAGCATTTCGCTTTTTTCCATAGTTGCGCTTTGTTCCAGCTTCAACTGTTGTTAAAGCGCTATATAAACCAATACGTATATATTGCATTGTATTTTGGACAGTCGCCCTCATTTCAAGCTCATATTACTCCAGACCCATATAATTTAGGAATGAACTCTTTTTTTTCTGATGAAAGAAGAGAGTCTAAGGTTTCTAACGCTGTATTGAATGTTTATGTAATCCTAAAACTCAATATTCTGCGGGTGCTGGAATTCGAGTGAATGACAAAAACCCTGGCATTGGAGTGGACTCATTTTTGCACGTCGTCTGGCAGTGAATGAGTTAAATGAAAAAAAATCTACATAAACAATTTCTACATAAAAAGTGATGTACACGGGAGTGTTAAAATTTTTGCACATGTCTGGCAGTGAATGAGTTAATAAATACAATTAATAATAATAATAATTATCATCATCATAATCATCATCATCATCATCATAATCTTCGTAATAATAATAATAATAATAATAATAATAATAATAATAATAATAATAATAATAATAATAATCATAATAATAATAATAATAATAATCCATTTCATTTCTACGGGCCTTTCAAAACTCAAGGTCACTTTACAGTCACAGGATCCGTTTTTCTGTGGGTGAGCAGTGGCAGCCACACGCGCCAGCGTTCACTCAACCCGGAACTAACTTAAATAGATGGAAACCTAGCTAATATATAGCTAATAGCTATCCAGCTAGATAGCTAGCCAGATATATAGCTAATAGCTAGCTAGATAGCTAATATATAGCCTGCTAGACAGATAGAAAATAGCTAGCTAGCTAAGCAGCTAGCTAGATAGCTAATATATAGACAGATAGAAAATAGCTAGCTAGCTAAGCAGCTAATATATAGCCAGCTAGACAGATAGAAAATAGCTAGGTAGCTAAGCAGCTAGCTATATAATAATAATAAGAAGAATAAGAATGATAATAATGATAATAATAATAATTATAATAATAATGATAATAATAATGATGATAATAATGATAATAATAATGATGATAATAAAATAATAATGATGATAATAATAACGATTATTGATAATACTGCACAACAATGTTTTTCTGTCCCCGTAATAAAACTTCCAGACCCCTCTTGCAGTGGTTGCCTCTTCTACTTCTGCAGATATTCGAATGGTGGTACTTCAGAAAGTATGGCACCTCCTTCATCGAGCAGGTGTCCGTGAGCCACCTGCGCCCCCTGCTGGGCGGCGTGGACAGCAGCTCCCCCAGCAGCTCCAGCACCAGCAATGGCGACGCCGACTCGAGTCGGCAAAGTGTGTCGGGTGAGTCGCCTGGACGCTCAACGTCTACCGGCAGCTCCTTTTCGTGCCTTAAAGGACAACCGACACCATTTTTTTTGTTTCCTAACTGACATCAGAAAAACGTTATATAGCATCGAAAATACCCAAAACACGCAGTATGATATTTTTAGTCAAATGCAAAACACCAATAAAAAATGAGTTAAAGT
The DNA here is from genome assembly GCF_051943395.1 of Hippocampus bargibanti. Taxonomy (NCBI): domain Eukaryota; kingdom Metazoa; phylum Chordata; class Actinopteri; order Syngnathiformes; family Syngnathidae; genus Hippocampus; species Hippocampus bargibanti. The sequence goes on along the minus strand of NC_142738.1, from coordinate 4,048,055 downwards.
GTCCCAAAACTACTTCAAAATGACCTCGAAAATGGCGAGTTTCAGAAGGTGCCGCCAGGTGCCGCCATCGTCATGAACTCAAAAACAAGACTTTCTGAATGTTCAGCACGAGTCTAAAAACGTAAAATATAGCTATATGCCGTGGAATCTTTGTAAAATACGCTCAGTAGAAGTCATTTGAAGTGATTTTACAAATTATGGACACAACTTGTCTGGAGGTGTCGGTTTTCCTTTAAGTGCTTTTTTTACAGTTTCAGCTGTTGTTAAAGTGCTATATAAATCAATATGTATTGTATTGTATTGTATCGTATCAAAGATGGATGTCTCCCACTGTCTCTCTCTCTCTCACACATACAGAATGTAAGGTTTGGAGGAACCCGTTGAATTTATTTCGAGGAGCCGAGTACAATCGGTAAGTGACGATCGTAAAACCCCTCACATTTCCTTCTTTCTTTCTTTTCTGTCCATCTTTTTGTCCTCTTTCATCTTGACTCCCCTTTCACGCTGGCATTCCTCCTCCTTGCCGTCCTTGAGACGTTCCCTTTTTAATCACTTGATCTATTCTCGACTGGTTTTCCCTCACACTTCTTTTATCTTTCCATGATTTGTTCTCTCTCCTCTCCACTTCTTTCACATTCTACGGATAAAAGTATTACGATTGCTCAGTTGCTTTGCTAATAAAGTTGTGCTTTATTAGAATAACCATAAGCAATTGAGATATGAAGAGAAATCTGATGTAATATTGGAAACAACATTATGTTGCCCCTAACAGATGATTTTATTTTGAAAACAATATACCCAAAGTGCAAGTAGCCATATATGTCGCCATAGCAACCCATAGCAATTGTTTAACTCATTCCCTGTATTCCCGAATTTATTTGAGAATGAAAAATTTTGACGTGGTGCACCATTCCCGAATTTGTTTTGTTTTTTTCTAGCACAGGGTGCCGAAAAAGCGCTGGTCAGAACTCTGGCAATGTATTTTCCCTGCCCACAAGGGGGCAGCATTTGCCTTATGTCCATGTTAGTGCTTTGTTACAGCTTCAGCTGTTGTTAAAGCGCGATATGAATCAATATTTATGTATTGTGTTGTATTTTGGTTAGCCACCCCCATTTCAAGCTCAGATAACTCCAGACCCATATATCTTAGGAATTAACTCTTTTTTTTCTGATGAAAGAAATGAGAATCTAAGGTTTCTTACGCTGAATTGAATATTTATGTAGTCCTAAAACTCAGTATTCTGTGGGTCCGGCAATTTGAGTGAAAATGACAAAAACCCTGGCACTGGAGTGGACATATTTTTGCACATCGACTGGCAATGAATGAGTTAAGCATCGTCATTTTTAAAGGAGCCCGTGGAAAATCTCCAAACGCCTGTCAAAGTTTTTCTGTGCATTATGTACAGCTGCCCCCATTTCATTCTCAGATAACTCCAGATCTATATAACTTAGGAATTAACCTTTTTTTCTGATGAAAGAAGAGAATCTAAGGGTTTTTTTTTTACGCTGAATTGAATGTTTATGTGGTCTAAAACTCAATATTCTGTGGGTCCTGCAATTTGAGTGAAAGTGACAAAAACCCTGGCACTGGTGTGGACACATTTTTGCCTATCGTCTAGCAGTCAATGAGTTAAAAATAACGCGACCTGCGTCATTTTTCAATATGACTTTTTTTAATACGCACTGTTGATACCCACTGAACATGTCCGGGTGTTCCTCAGGTACACGTGGGTGACCGGTCGAGAGCCACTGACGTACTACGACATGAACTTGTCTGCCCAGGACCACCAAACCTTCTTCACCTGCGACTCTGATCACTTACGGCCCGCCGACGCCAGTTAGTTTCACCTCTTTCTAGAGTTCCTTTCCAAACCTTCTTGATGCTCCAACTCTTTATTTCTCTGTTTTGATTAGTCATGCAGAAGGCATGGAGGGAGCGAAACCCTCAAGCTCGCATCTCAGCCGCGCACGAAGCTCTGGAACTAGAAGAGTACGTAACACATTTCTTCTTTAGTATATAGGAACTTGTCAGACAAGGTATCGTTGTATTGAAAAATAACGTTTCACAACACCCTAAATTACACCTTTTCCGAACAGATGATTGTGGGCAAAGCGTAATTAATATTTGTAGATATCAAATGACACACACGCAAAAATTACAAAATAAGTACAGTGATACGTCGGTTTACGAACCCCCCGTCTTATGAACTTTTCGGTTTACAAACGTTACATTTATGACAATTTTACCTTGGCATACAAACTATTTTTCGGGATACACACGGATCTGCCACAATGAGTGATGTGTCGTGATGTCCATCCTCCTAACAAGAAAATGGCTGACGATATTAGTTTTGTCCTCTATTCCCCGCCCCCAGTCTTCGGTTAAAGCCACGTGGTTGGTCAAGAACACAGCAGCGAGGGGAGATGGTTTAAACATTAAAGAGACAGGCAGACGACAGAGAGAGAGAGTGACAAAATGGATAGAAAACAATGAAATTTGGACTTGTTTCAACTTTGATAGTTCAAAAGCAAAGTGTAGACTACAAGGTTAAAATATCCCATCAATCAGGCTCCACAAATAAGCCACCTGTACACTTGATGCAAAAAGCTATCAACCCAGCTAAACAGAACACAATTGATGAGGAACTAGGTAAAATTATCGCAGAGAAAGCACCTCCAAGGGATCATTCCTCAAGATGGTGAAAGAAGAAGGCTACGTTCCTCATCAAGTGTTTAATGAGGATGAAACCGGCCACTCCATTCCATCTAGCCATCAACGACCATCACAAAGGTAAATAAAACAACTTTATTATCCAGTACAGTTTATTTCTTTAATTATAATACCACAGCACATTTATTATACATGAAATAAGGTATATTTTGTGTAGTTTTAAGGCTTAGAAAATTTGAAAGTAGAATATTGGTTTATGGGGACCTGGGAACGGATTATTCTAATTTTTAGGGTTTCCTATGGGAAATTAATTTTTGAGATACACAATTTTCGCCTTACACACTCTGTCTGGGAACCAATTAAGTTCGTAAGCCAAGGTGTCACCATAGTAGATTGTAATATTTTAACCAAACAAATCCTAAAACTCGATATTCCGTGGTTCCTGGAATTTGAGTGACTATGACAAAAACCCTGGCACTGGAGTTTTTTTGCACACGGTCTGGCAGTGAATGAGTTAACCGTGAAAAACGAGGGATTACTGTATATCACCTGTTCACACAAATGTGTCCATTTTTGCACAGGGCTTGCAGTGAATGACTTTATGTTACTTCCGGGTTTAGTGAACGCTGGCGCGTGTGGCTGCCGCTGCTCACCCGCAGGAAAAATATCCTGTGACTATAAAGTGTCCTTGAGAATTTTGAAAGGCGGTTATAAATGAAATGTATTATTATTATTAATAAGTTAATAAAGATCATTTCGTTTCAGATAGTTAAGGATAGTTACAAAAATGAAAATGCAAGTGGGTGACGCATGGTACCTTGTGGAACGCCGACGCTCACATTCAGCTGCTACGAGGGGCTATTTTCCAAGCTTAAACACGTTGTGGTTACGAAACAGCTGCGCGACGGCGTACATCCTCCTGGCAGAGGAAGAGGCCACCACCATCATGGAAGCTGAGCGCTTATTCAAACAGGCGTTGAAAGCCGGCGAGGGATGCTACCGCCGCAGCCAACAGCTACAGCACCACGGCACGCAGTACGAAGCCCAGCACAGTGAGTCGCCGCACGCATGAATAAGAAACGTTACAATTTCATAGTGTGCGGCCTCGTTTCCTCAGGAAGAGACACCAACGTTTTAGTCTACATCAAAAGGAGACTGGCCATGTGCTCTAGAAAACTCGGCCGGACGAGAGAGGCGGTGAAGATGATGAGAGATGTAAGTCATAAAATACACCCACGCCCATTCGCACCCATCGTCTGTCCACTGACGCGTTTGTCACCCCCCCCCCCTCCCTCCTCTGTCTGCTATTACATGTAACAACAGTTGTGTGTTTTCCAGTTAATGAAGGAGTTCCCTCTCCTCAGTATGTTCAACATCCATGAAAATCTGCTGGAGTCACTGCTGGAGTTGCAAAATTACGCTGACGTCCAGGCCGTACTTGCCAAGTACGACGGTACGACCATGCACACACGCGTCGGTATTATAATAATAATAATAATAATACATTTAATTTATAATCACCTTTCAAAACTCTCAAGGTCACTTTACAGTCACAGGATCAGTTTTTCTGTGTGTGAGCAGCGGCAGCCACACGCGGCAACATTCACTCAACCCGGAAGTAACTCAGATAGAAAGCTAGCTAGCTAATAGACAGCTAATAGCTAGATAGATAGCTAGCTAGCTAGATAAAAAGAGATAAAAATCTCAGATAGATAAAAAGCTTGCTTGCTTGCTAATACATATCTAGAGAGATAGCTAATAGAAAGCTATTAGATAGCAAATAGCAAGCTAGCTAGATAAATAGATAGCTGATAGATAGCTGATAGATAGATAGATAGATAGATAGATAGATAGATAGATAGATAGATAGATAGATAGATAGATAGATAGCAAATAGATAGCTAGCTGGATAGCTAGCTAAAAAACCCAAATAGATAGAAAGCTAGCTAGCTAATATATTTTGTGTCAATCGCGTGACGCCGCGGGGTCAAAAGGATAAGGAAAGCGTTATATTCGGTACACCGGGAGATAACAAGATGATGATAATAATAATAATAATAATAATAATAATAATAATAATAATAATAATAATAATAATAATAATACATTTCATTTATAATCGCCTTTGAAAACTCTCAAGGTCACTTTACAGTCACAGGATACACTGGCTAGCTCTCTATCTAGCTAGCTATTTATTAGCTATGGCCTAGATTGGAGAACAAACAAGTCATTTGAAATAACGTGACAACACAAAGACAATAATAAATAAATACATAAATAAATACATTTACAACAAAAATTAAAAAATACACTAAAAATAATAATCCAAATGAAAATTAATAAATACATTTACAAAAATACAAATAAAATAAAAAAAGTTAGGCACGAATGGCTGCTGCTGCTCACTCGCACAAAAAAATCCTGTGACTGTAAAGTGTCCTTGAGAGTTATGAAAGGCGCTTAGAAGTAACATTTATTATTACAGTGATACCTTGGCTTACAAACTTACTTGGTTCCCAGACAGAGTGTGTAAGGCGAAAAGTGTGTATTCCAAAAATTAATTTTCCATAAGACACCATTAAAATGAGAATAATCCGTTCCCAGGTCCCCCATAAGACATAATTTTCTACTTTCTAATTTTCTAAGCCTTAAAACTACACAAAATATACCTTATTTTATGTATAATAAATGTAATAATAATAATATCAAACTTGGAACTCTCTCACTGTCCTCTGCCTGTCTCTTTTATGTTTAAACCACCTCCCCTCACAGCTGCGTTCTTGACCAATCACGTGGCTTTAACTGAAGACTGGGGGCAGGGAATAGAGGACCAAAACAAGCCGGCTGCCATTTTGTTGTTAGAAAAAGGGGCTTGTTCGCGAACGACACATCACTCATTGAGGCAGCTCTGTGTGTATCCCAAAAAGTTTGTATGCCAAGGTAAAATTTTCATAAATTTAACGTTCGTAAACCGAAAAGTTCGTAAGCCAAGGCGTTCGTAAACCGAGGTGTCACTGTATTTGAAATATGACAACACAAAGACAATAATAAATAAATACATTTACAACAAAAACAATAAAAATACACAAAAAATAAACAATAAGAACATATAACAAATAAAAAACAAATAAAACAATAAATATATACATTAATTTACAAAAATACAAATAAAATGTAAAATAAAAAGGTTAGGCGCGAATGGCTGCCGCTGCTCACCCACACAAAAAAATCATGTGACTGTAAAGTGTCCTTGAGAGTTTTGAAAGCCGCTTTGAAATAAAAAGTATTATTATTCTTCATCCTCCCTTCACCTCTATGTGCCCTCTGCCCGTGTCACCACGATGGGATGCAGAGCTTTCAGCCGCTCTGCTCCCAAACTCTGGAATTGTCTTCATCCGCAATATTGACTCCCTCCCTATTTTCAAGGCTCACCTCAAAACCCACTTGTTTAAAATTGCTTTCAATGTATAGTTCTATCTGCTATTTTATTATGTATCATTTTACTTATGGTTTTATTGTTATGTGCTTTGTTTTATTATTTTTATTGTAAAGTGTCCTTGGGTGTTTTGAAAGGCGCTTGAAATAAAATGTATTATTATTATTATTATTATTATTATTATTATTATTTGTCATAAATAAAATAATTTTTCAACTCATTCAATGAAACTTGCCTACTTGATGATCTTGCACTGCACACTAACTAGTAATTGACCTTGCCCTCTAGTATGTCCTAAATAGTGTTTTTGTGTGCGTGACAGATATCAGTTTACCCAAATCTGCAACAATATGCTACACAGCAGCTTTGCTCAAAGCCCGAGCCGTGTCAGACAAGTGAGTGTCGCGTCGCTTGACATATACTCGACTGTTATCGAGAAACACCCAAGTGTCATCTCAATCTCATTTTTGGAACGTTCTACACCGCTGCGTCCATTCAGGTTCTCTCCAGAAGCTGCGTCTAGACGAGGTTTGAGCACAGCGGAGATGAATGCAGTAGAAGCAATTCACAGAGCTGTGGAGTTCAACCCCCACGTACCCAAAGTCAGTCTCTCAAACACACACACACACACACACACACACACGAAGGCCCATTTGGTGATCCAGTGACCTTCTGGTGTTCTTTCTCCGCCTCCCTCAGTACCTTCTGGAGATGAAGAGTCTGATCCTTCCTCCGGAACACATCCTCAAACGAGGAGACAGTGAGGCCATCGCATATGCCTTCTTCCACCTGCAGCACTGGAAGCGCATCGAGGGAGCGCTCAATTTGCTGCACTGCACCTGGGAGGGCAGTAAGTCAGGCAACCTGGTGGTTTCTACTATCTTTGTGACTGCTTTATTTCCTGTAGAGGATAGCTTACCATGTTCAGCACTTGGTTACAGCTTCAGCTGCGCTATATAAATCAATATAATAATAATAATAATAATAATAATAATAATAATAGCAATAATAATAATAATAATAATAATAATAATAATAATAATAATAATAATAATAATAATAATCTTTTACTTTTGGATTTTACCCTCAGGGGTCGCCCCCAAATAATGATAATAATAATAATAATAATAATCTTTTACTTTAGGGTTTTGCCATCAGGGGTCACCTAATAATAATAATAATAATAATAATAATAATAATAATAATAATAATAATAATAATAATACATGTAATTTCTAAGCACCTTTCAAAACTCGCAAGGTCACTTTACAGTCACAGGTTAAGTTTTTCTGTGGGTGAGCAGCGGCAGCCACATACGCCGGTGTTGACGCAACCCGGAAGTAACGCAAATATACACAAAGCTAGCTCGCTAATAGATTGCTAACAGATTGCCGGCTTGTCAGCGAGATAGCTTGTCAGCTGTATTGCCAGCGAGCCTGCCAGATCGCTAATAGTTACCAAATAGATAGCTAATAGATAACTAACAAATAGCTAATATATAGCAAATAGCTAGTTCGCTAGCTAGGTAACCAGCTTGATAGCCAGCTATCAAATTGATAGCTCACACATAGCTAATTTTAAGCAAATACATCGCAAATACTGTAGATAGCTAGCTAGGTAGCATGCTAGATAGCCAGGTAGCTAGCCAGCTCGATAGATAGAGGATATTTTGGGTTATGTAGCATGATGTAAGTCAGGAAATGCGTACAGAAACTCCATATGTATTGTATTGTATACTTTCTCCATATATGAGGTGTGAATTCTTTCTTGACATTCACTCTATGAACTTGTACTCATCGGATGTTTCCGTGTGTGTGTGTGTGTGTGTGTGTGTGTGTGTGTGTGTGTGTGTGTGTGTGTGTGTGTGTGTGTGTGTGTATGTGTATGTGTGTAGCATTCAGAATGATCCCGTACCCTTTGGAAAAAGGTCATCTCTTCTATCCTTATCCCATCTGCACAGAGACGGCAGACAGAGAGCTGCTACCCAGTAAGGCAGGCGCGCACACACACACACACACACACACACACACACACACACACACACACACACACACACACACACACACACACACACATACACTCACAAAATTTTAAAATTAAATATTCCTCATACTATGCCGCCAAACACAATTTGGTTACATAATAAAATTTGCAAAAACAAAAAAAAAGTCCTGTAACTCATAGAGTTACAAGAGTCTGGGATGTCAGTCACATAAAAAACAATTACTACTTTCCTGGTAGCCCTTTTATTGTTAATTGCTGTATTTTCCACACTATAATGCGCATCAGATTATAAGGCGCACCTTCAATGAAGGACATATTTTAAAACGAAACCATGAGTTCGCTGTATTTTTATCTTTTTTTATGTCAAACACTAAAATAGAAATTGTACAATAGCATAATGAGTGCTGTTTTCTGTATTTTCATAAGATCCAAAATATTCCGGGGTTTTATCAGTTTATCACAATACAATAGTAAATATATATATTTTTTGAGATTACCACTCTTCCTTTGAAATTTTGAGGTTCCTTCGGGGTTTTCATGGAATATTTTGGCCATAATTTTTTTTTGAGGCACTAAATACAAAAGAAAGCAAAAAAAAACATAACATTTTCCATTTCTAATTATTGTGCCAAAAATGGAAAATGATGGAAAAATCGAGAAAAAAAAAAATCCACCTGGCAAAGTAATTTTAAAAGATTACCAAAATGAAACGCCATTTTATATTTCCCAGCATGCACCACTTCTTCTCCTGATTGCGGCAAAGTAATTTTAAAAGATTACCAAAATGAAACGCCATTTTATATTTCCCAGCATGCACCACTTCTTCACCACTTGCGCTTTGTGGAAATAGCCCGCAAATTTCACCAAATTTTCAAATTGTTCATTCCTCGAGAAAATCAACCGCGTCACTTACATGTTCACTATCCTGTAACTCCGCCCACTTCCAACCCCGCGACCACTTGGCTAACTTGCCGCTGTTGTACGTTTGTGTGCGTGTAAAGCAGTGTTCCACGAGGTGTCGGTGTACCCCAAGAAGGAGCTCCCCTTCTTCATCCTCTTCACCGCTGGCCTCTGTTCCTTCACCGCCATGTTGGCGCTGCTCACGCATCAGTTCCCGGAACTCATGGGCGTCTTTGCCAAAGCGGTTAGCACAAACACACACACACACACACACACACACGCCTCAAAACACACTCCTACCGGTGTTTTTGATTAAATAAAATACAGACGCTCCCCTACTTACGAGCATTCATGTTACGAACAACGGTATATTGGTTTACGAACCCCTTGGCTTACGAACGTTTCGGTTTACGAACGTTAAATTTATGAAACTTTTACCTTGGCATCCAAACTATTTTTCGGGATACACGCCGAGTTGCCGCAATGAGTGATGTGTCGTTCGCGAACGAGTCCGTTCTAACAAGAAAATGGCAGCCGGCTTGTTTTTGTCCTCTATTCCCCTCCCCCAGTCGTAAATTAAAGCCACGTGATTGGTCAAGAACGCAGCAGTGAGGGGGGGCGTGGGGTTACAGACAGAGAGAGAGTGGAGCCATTCTCCAAAAAAGAAAATGGCTGCAGACATTTTTTTTGGTCCTCTATTGCCCGTCCCCAGTCTTCGGTTAAAGCTACGTGATTGGCCAAGAACGCAGCAGTGAGGAGGAGGTCGTTTAAACATTAAAGAGACAAGCAGACTACAGAGAGAGAGAGAGAGTGACAAAATGGATAGAAAACAGTGAAATTTGGACTCGTTTCAACGTTGATAGTTAAAAGGCAGTGTAGACTGCAAGGTTAAAATATCCATCAATCACGCTACACAAAAACCCGCACAAGCCATCTGTACACTTGATGCAAAAAGCTATCAACCCAGCTAAACAGACCACAATTGATGAGGAACAAGGTAAAATTATCGCAGAGAAAGCACCTACAAGGGATCATTGCTCAAGATGATGAAAGAAAGAAGGCTACGTTTCTCATCAAGTGTTTAATGCCGATGAAACCGGCCACTCCATTCCATCAAGCCATCAACGACCATCACAAAGGTAAATAAAACAACTTCATTATATAGTACAGTTTATTTCTTTAATTATAATACCGTAGCACATCTATTATACATAAAATAAGGTATATTTTGTGTAGTTTTAAGGCTTAGAAAAAGTAGAAAATTATGTTTTATGGGGACCTGGGAACGGATTATTCTCATTGTAATGGTTTCCTATGGGAAATTAATTTTTGGGATACACACTTTTCGCTTTACACACTCTGTCTGGGAACCAATTAAGTTCGTTGGCCAAGGTATCACTGTACTGTATCTTTATGGAGCATATGTATTATTAAATGTTTATTTTTCAGTACAAACCAATACAGATTACTTATACAAGCCTTAAACAAATGTATATAAACCTTAAACATACTTATATAATCCTTAAAAAAACATCCCATACAAAAATAGCACTGAATCAACTTACGAACAAAGTCACCTTATGAACGACCATTCGCAAGTTGGGGAACATCTGTATTTATGTATTTATTTGTTTTGTGTAATAGATTCTTTCATTTTATCTATTTTTCTTACTAACCCCCACACCCCATTTGTGTATTCCCAGTTCCTTAGCACACTGTTTGCCCCGCTCAACTTCATCATGGAGAAAGTGGAGAGCATTTTGCCGTCCAGCCTCTGGCACCAGCTCACGCGCATCTGACAAACTTGACTCTTTTTTTTGTTTGTTTGTTTTTGGTTGATTATTTAAAAAAAAATCTTTGTTGTACAAAAACAGGTTGCCATCATTAAAAAAATGGGGGAAAAGAAAACACAACAGTGTTCCCTCACTATATCGCGGTTCGTCATTCCGTGCCCCCCAAACATTAAAACGCGGTGAGTATTGTACACTCATGCAAATTCTGTTGTTGACCACAGCTCTCACTCAGATGCTCACACGCACTACAACTTTGAGCCACATACATACAAACACTTTGTCCATGTATCATATTTTCCGGTGTACCAGCGTATATAAGGCGCATCCCGAATGAAATGGTGTATTTTCAAACTTTTACCATATACAGACACTCCCCTACTTACGAACACTTGAGTTACAAACAACGATACATACGAAGATTTTTGGAGTAACATATGTAGTATTCTCTTCCGTTGTACATATCTTTGTAGAGTGTATATTTTATGAAATTTTTATTTTTCAGTACAAACCAATACAGGTTACTTATAGCCTTAAACATATTCAAATACATGTAACATCCGACTTACGACCAGCTTGACTTACGACCACAACCTTCCGACCCTATTTTTTAAATTTTAATTCTATGCCTGGCACCGCAACGTGCTAGCGTACGACAATTTTGGCCAGCCAGCTAGCATCTCACTCTCACACAGCAATTGACCGTGTGATGGCACCAGAGTTGGGGTTTTGCGAGTAATTTACCCTTCGAGTCTCTATTCAACATTTTGAATAGATTTTGACTTACGACCATTTTGACTTACGACCGTTTGTTCGGAACGGAACTCGGTCGTAAGTTGGATGTTACCTGTTAGTGTAAAAAAAAAAAAACTAACGTATCCTCGCAGCACAAGTGTTGCTCAGCCCTGAGTGTGTTAGCATCTTCTTGCACTATAGCATTTAGCCTCCTATTGGCAACATGTTCCATCCGATAACAATTTAATTTTTCCAAATATCGGCCATCAACAACACAGAAATGTCCTTTTTGTTTTTAAACTTTTTTTTCAGTAGTGTCGTCAGTGAATTTTTAGTGCAATAGTCCATTGAGAAATTTGGAAGTTAGCTTTTAGCGTAGCTCTCAGTGCTGACATGAATGTATATTATTATTATTATTATTATTGTGATCATTTGCTAGCTAGTTGCTATCTATTAACTATCTGGATGGCTAGCTAGCTATCTGGCTGGCTAGCTATCTAGCTATCTATTCACTATCTAGCTGGCTGGCTATCTAGCTAGGTATCATTTGGCGATTGATTGGCTAGCTAGCTAGCTTTCTATCTATTTGGGTTACTTGGGTTGAGTGAACGCTGGCGCGTGTAACTGCCGCTGCTCATCAACTTTATTACTTGACCTCACTTTATTATACAGTACAGTTAATTTTTTTAATTACACACTTTTCGCCTTACACACTCTGTCTGGGAACCAATTAAGTTCGTAAGCCAAGGTATCACTGTTTGCTAAAATGTCATACTTTAGTGGAAAAAAAACGTGATGACTCACAAGATTGGGTCATCCTACTACTTTTGCCACTATTGTCAATCTCCCTTTCGAATGTGGGAATTTCACAGGTTGCCTTACCACGGCGATGGAAGAAAAACGAGAGGCCCCACTCTTGGGAACGCGACGTATGTTTTCAAGGTTAGTGGAGAAACATTTTTAAAGGGCGTCCCATCGGGTTGAGCACACCTTCGCCTTGATCGTCTTCGTCATGAAGTGGTTCGTCTTCGGTGTCGTCACGCTGCTCGTCTTCTTTCGATGCGGCTCGGCCACGCGGCAGGTCAGGTACCTTGTTTTGTGTCATCCCAAAAATGTGGGAAATAGGGTCTGTTGTGTGGGAGATTTTGCTGGTGAAACTCCGAATTCAGTGTTATTTACAGTCAATCATTGTAGTCATTCAATCAGTAATTCGCAGCAGCGTTCACTCTACCCGGAAGTAACACAGCAGCAAAGTTGTGAAAGGAAAGAAAGAAGTAGAAAAACAAAATACACGAGCTGCTGGAAAGGCAACCACTCTCGCGGCGCCATTTTGAAGTAAAAAAAAAAAAAAACTAAATAACAAATAATATGACAACACAATCCTTTCCAGCAGTGGATCAGGTAATCAGATTCAGAAAATCTTTAATCGCCCCACAATGGGGAAATTTGCAATTAATACACACGGTTTACGAATGTTAAATTTGTGAATTTTTTACCTTAGCATACAAACTATTTTTCGGGATACACACTGAGCTGCCACAATGAGTGACGTGTCGTACACAAACAGGCCCGTTCTCCTAACAACAAATGGCAGCCGGCTTGTTTTGGTCCTCTATTCCCCGCCCTCAGTCGTCGGTTAAAGCCACGTGATTGGTCAAGAACGCAGCAGTGAGGGAAGGTGTTTTAAACATTAAAGAGACATGCAGACGACAGAGAGAGAGAGTGAGAAAATGGATAGAAAACAGTGAAATTTGGACTCGTTTCAACTTTGATAGTTCAAAGGCAGAGTGTAGACTGCAAGGTTAAAATAACCCGCACAAGCCATCTGTACACTTGATGCAAAAAGCTATCAATCCAGCTAAACAACACGATGAGGAACAAACGAAAATTAGAAAAAAAGAAGAAGGCTACATTCCTCATCAAGTGTTTAATGCTGATGAAACTGGCCTCTCCATTCCATCAAGCTATGAACGACCATCACAAAGGTAAATAAAACGACTTTATTATACCGTAGTTTATTTCTTTAATTATTATAACAGCACATTTATTATACATAAAATAAGGTATATTTTGTGTAATTTTAAGGCTTAGAAAAGTAGAAAATTATGTTTTATGGGGACCCTGGAACGGATTATTCTCATTTTAATGGTTTTCTATGGGAAATCAATTTTTGGGATACAACCTTTTCGCCTTACACACTCTGTCTGGGAACCAATTAAGTTCCTAAACCAAGGTATCCCTGTAGTCTGGCTAAGGATTAAAATGCTTAATTTTGTTTTTTTTTAATTCAGAGATCTTTTTTTTTAATGTATCTTTTTTAATGAATTACTGATATATTTGATTGATGAATTTCCCATAGGAAGCATCAGTGTCTGAGCTTCTGTTACGGGCCAACAAAGACATAGGTAATATCACTCTTTGCACCTCACCCGAATGAACTTTCCCAATGGCAAAATAGCGACTAATCTCGGCTATGCGACGCTCATAACAGTTCGCACGGCAGACGAGCCTTCGGTGACGGACGACATCGCCTACGACCGAGATAGTAACCGCAATGCTGACCAGTGCACGTCGCAAGGATGCATGTGGCCCAAATCCAACGACGGCAAAGTCTACATAGCCCACTTGATATCTACCGTTTTCTGTCCGTGACTCGTTACTCGAACCCACGACCTCTTGACTTTGTAGTAACGCACTTCAATGTCATTTCAGCTTCTCGGGAACGCGCCATTATCCAGCGCGGCCTATCCTCCATCGAGTCGGTCTCCTGCATTCGCTTCATCCCTCGCACCAGCCACACAGACTACATCGAGATCATGTCTTATAGTGGGTATGTGGTCGCTTACTACAGTTCGATTGGCATACACAATTGCACCAGTGGATCACAGCAGCTAGCTTGCATGTTACTAAAAACTAAACAAATGTGGATGTCATAAACAATGAATTAACTGACAAACTTATGGTTTACTGATTAATATGTGAACCAACTCACTGAGTACACATAGTCTTCGATTTTTGGTGACGTCACCGCCGTTGGGCTCGAAATTGCCAACCTGCTAAATTAGCTTACTAAGCTAAATTCTTTTTCTGACTCATTTACTCTTTAACATAGTGACAAAATAACACACCAAAGAGAGGACAGTGATACCTTGGATTACGAACTTAATCGGTTCCCAGACAGAGTGTGTAAGGTGAAAAGTGTGTATCCCAAAAATTAATTTCCCATAGGAAACCATTGAAATGAGAATAATCCGTTCTCAGTTCCCTATAAAACATCATTTTCTACTTTCGAATTTTCTAAGCCTTAAAACTATACAAAATATACCTTATTTTATGTATAATAAATGTGCTATGGTATTATAATTAAAGAAATAAACTGTACTGTATAATAAAGTGGTTTTATTTACCTTTGTGATGGTCGTTGATGGCTTGATGGAATGGAGTGGCCGGTTTCATCAGCATTAAACACTTGATGAGGAACGTAGCCTTCTTCTTTCACCATCTTGAGGAATGATCCCTTGTAGGTGCTTTCTTTGTGATAATTTTACCTAGTTCCTCATCAATTGTGTTCTGTTTAGCTGGGTTGATAGCTTTTTGCATCAAGTGTACAGATGGCTTGTGCGGGTTATTTGTGGAGCCTGATTGATGGGATATTTTAACCTTCCAGTCTACACTCTGCTTTTGAACTATCAACGTTGAAACAAGTCCAAATTTCACTGTTTTCTATCCATTTTGTCACCATTTCACTTTTGTTTTTTTTTTCATTTCAAATTGCTGCCGGAATCAATTAAGTTCGTAAGCCAAGGTATCACTGTAGTTGCCTACAAAAACTTGCTAATGTTGACCACAACAGGTCATAATTTCGCTTAAAACTTACAATAATTTAATTTAACAATTTAAGATTAACCATAAAAACTCACATACCACAAAAAAGCCACACACTGAAAATGTTGCATTGCATATCACCATAAACCCAAGTTTAAAAAAAAAACATTCTATCAAAATGTGACAAACTTGCTTTTTTTGTTCCTTTGAGGTGTTACTCGCATCTGGGTCGCCGTGGTTACTATCAGATCTTGTCTCTGGATCGTCATGGTTGTTTATACCACAACACCATCCAACACCTGCTGCTGCATGCGCTGGGATTCAACCACGAGCATCGTCGCTCTGACCGCGATCTGTACATCAACATCCTGTGGGAGAATATTGAGAAAGGTGTGCGCACGTGCGCACATACGCACGCACGTATGATGTTGTCAGTGTAGATGTGATTTCCCTCCTCAGGTCAGGAATCCATGTTCAGCAAAGTGAATACGCTCAACATGAACACGCCGTATGACTACAACTCTGTCATGCAGTATCACAGGTTCGTACATGGCACTGAAATGGATTTTACAATATCGTTTTGATGCGGGGTGGCGTCATTGCACCGCGTACATATTTTGTTAGCTTATTTGCTGTCTATTAGCTGTCTAACTAACTGGCTGGTTATCTAGCTGGCTACCTACTAGCTAGCTAGCTATTAGCTATCTAGATAGCTATCTAGCTGATTATCTATTAGCTAGCCATTAGCTATCTATCTAGCTAAGTATCTAACTGACTATCTATTAGCTAGCTATTACCTAGTTAGCTAGCTTTCTATCTAGTATTTGAGTTATTCCGGGTTGAGTGAACGCTGGCTCGTGTGGCTGCCGCTGCTCACCCACAGAAAAAAAATATTCTGTGACTGGAAAGTGACCTTGAGAGTTTTGAAAGGTGCTCATAAATGAAATGGGTTATTATTATTATGATGATGATTATTATTATTCTTATTATTATTACTATTACTATTATTATTCTTATTATTATTATTTATTATTTGTTTTTATTATTATTTTTATTATTATTATTATTATTATTACTAAAATGCCCACATTTCTGGGGGATTAAAAATGCAGTGCAGGGTAAAATAAAATTTGATGGGGAGGAGCCACAAAGAGTCCAATTTTAGAACAAGAATGTCAATCACAGAAAGTTGTATCATTTCTAATCTCAACATTTTTTATTAAATCTGACGGAAAAATGCTCGGAATAATGATAAAAAGTTCTATTTCTGTACCAAAATTTGATTTTTAGCACATACAGTGATACCTCAGTTTACGAACTTAATTGGTTCCCAGAAAGTGTGTGTAAGGCGAAAAGTGTGTCTTCCAAACATTAATTTCCCATAGGAAACCATTAAAATGAGAATAATCTGTTTCCAGGTCCCCATAAAACAAAATTTTCTACTAAATAAGCCTAAAACCTACACAAAATATACCTTATTTTATGTATAATAAATGTGTTTTTGTATTGTAATTAAAGAAATAAACTTTACTGTATAATAGTCGTTTTATTTACCTTTGTGATGGTTGTTGATGTATTTACCTCTTGAGGACGAGTGAAGTTGCCGTGCTTCCTCTATGATAATACCCTCACTCACACTGTCCCCTGCTAGCTGCTTTGCGTTACTCCAAATCAACATAAGTTTTTCAGCCTCTTCTATTGCCTGAGACCGACCGTTTAGACAACACAGAAACACCCTTAGCCACACGTAGCAATAGTTAACTTAGCATACTGGTAGTGGGATGCTAAGTCACACAAACGTACACCTCGTTCGTGTTTCTTGATGATTGTCACCAAAAGTTAGACGCACACCACTAAAACTTTGTCACAAAAATCCAAAGATTAACATTTGCGCGCCAATATATTCGAAAATGTTTGGTAACAAAATTGCAAAAAAAATTGTGTTTTGCAGATACGCATTCTCGAGCAACAACAAGCCCACCATGTTGCCCATCCCCAATAGCAAAGTCAAATTCGGCAATGCCAAGCAGATGAGCGAGAACGACATCACCCGACTTAATTCACTCTATAACTGTTAGGTAAGGAATAATAATTGTAAAAAATATGAGAAAGTTAGTGCCACTTCCTCTTCTTTGGTTATTTTTTTTTGTGATCGCGAGTGTCCTGTGGTGATTTAAAAAAAAGTCTTATTTTTGCAATCATAATAAAAATAAAAATCATATTCCGGCACACATATGGAATGAAAATATACTTGGCACCAAAAATACAAAGGTTGACCACCGAAAAAATAAAAAATAAATAAATTGTGCTTCCATTCCAAACAGAGGACTCCGGATTCGTTGTACTGATGGTTAATTCTTTAATGTGATTTCACACCACCGACACCACCGTAGAACTACAAACAAGTATAAAAATATAGCTATTATTTACACAGAAACATTTGGACTTTACATCAATGAAATAAAACGTATGCAATAAAATCATACAAATCACTTCGCCCGCTTTCCGTCCGAAATGGAAGTTTTGATCTTCGTCCTTTTTATCTTTTCCTTGCTAAACAGTACAGCGATAAAGCATGTCCATTTTCGCCATCTTCTCAGTGAAAATGAAACTTAAGTAAAGAAGCAAGGTACACTGGAAGTGACAACAACCCAAGAAAAATAAAGCACAGCCATCTGCTGATCAACTATGGGATAGCAGTTATAGACAAGTGTATCAACAGCATTTTCATAAATGAAGAAAATAAGAAAAATAAAAACGCTTGAAAGAAAAAAAAGTGATATTATGGCAAATCAAAGAATTGTTTGGTGCAAAAAAAAAAGTTAAAGTGGCTGAAAAAAAATAGTCGCTCGTAATTTGAAATCATGGATTCTTAAAAAACGGTTGAGTTTAGTTAAAGCTGGTGACGTCATTCTGTCTTGTAATACTTGTGTCTTCCAGCAGGTGGCAACAATACAATGGAGCTTTTCAGACGATTCTATTAAAACATGCACGTCCATTCCTTCGTGGAATTTGTTTTTATGTTTCTGCAAAGCGTTTTTTTTTACACCAGTAATGTTTTTTTATCCAACGTACAATGGCCGAAAATTCGAGTGAAGTGCATAGTTATTAAGCGTAGCTCCTCAAAACACTAACACTAACACTACAACACAAACACTAATAATAATATCACACACATATCGGCATAGTGGTGCGTGAGTGTGTTACTTCCGGGTTGAGTGAACGCTGGAGAATGAATACTCGAAATGATCTTTCTTGTTTCAATCGAACAAGTGGGACGTTTATTTGCCGGAGCACAAAAAGCAACCGCTTCTCTCACCATTGAACAAGAATTATACAAGCATTATGCCTTATTTTTCTTATTAGAGAAATAATAATAATAATAATAATAATAATAATAATAATAATAATAATAATAATAATAATAATAATACATTTCAATGAAAGCGCCTTTCAAAACTCTCAAGGACACTTTACAGTCACGTTTTGAAATGTGCTTATAAACGAAATGTATTTTATGATGATGATGATGATTATTATTATTATTATTATTATTATTACATACCTGTTAATCTGTGAGACACTGTGACCTTACTAACGGCTCAAATTTTCCTTACTGAGAAGAAAAAAAAACATACATGTGTTTAATATTTTATTGCTCAATTTTACAAACAAAATTTCACATGTAAACATTAATACTTTACAATGACTCGAAATTTTGATGCAAAATTATGACATGTACCAGAAATGGGCATTTCAAAATCAATTTGAATACTTGCTACTCTTATTGAGACCGATGTGTGTGTACTGATTAGAAACAATACAAAATGTTATTTTGAAGTGAAACTGGTTTTAGGGGCTGAAATTTCAAAAAAGAAATCGATCACTAAGTCGACTCAGGATGTCCTTAGGAGTGACAAAATGGTGGTTTTGAAACAAAATGGCTGACCGGCATGGTTCCTTCAGACTGTTTTTGTGGGTGTTTTCATGAAAGAAAAAATATACAGTGATACCTTGGCTTATGAACTTAATTGGTTTCCAGACAGTGTGTGTAAGGCGAAAAGTGTGTATCCCAAAAATTAATTTCTCATAGGAAACCATTAAAATGAGAATAATCAGTTCCCAGGTCCCCATAAAACATAATTTTCTACTTTCTAATTTTATAAGCCTTAAAACTACACATACCTTATCAGAATCAGAATCATCTTTATTGCCGAGTATGTAGAACACACAAGGAATTTGTTTCCGGTCGAACACGCTGAACTAGTATCATCATCAAAAAATTGCAAAGAGGCACTATACAGTTCCATTTGGGTTCAAAGAGTTAATGGCTTGGCGGAAGAAGCTGTTTAAATTATTTTTATTTTATGTCTAATAAATGTGCTATGGTATCATAATTAAAAAAAATAAACTGTACTGTATAATAAAGTTGTTTTATTTACCTTTGTGATGGTCGTTGATGGCTTGATGGGATGTAGTGGCCGGTTTCATCGGCATTAAACACTTGATGAGGAACGTAGCCTTCTTCTTCCACCATCTTGAGGAATGATTCCTTGTAGGTGCTTTCTCTGCGATAATTTTATCTAGTTCCTCATCAATTGTGTTATATTTATCTGGGTTGATAGCTTTTTGCATCAATTTTACAGATGGCTTGTGCGGGTTATTTGAAGAGCAAATAGCTAGCTATTTTTGAGGCGGTTTGATGTGAGGCTTCGAGTATGGAATAACCACTCTTAGCTTCAAAAACAAAATGGCCGACCTCCTGTTTCTTCTTCGCCATTGTTTTTTGAGATTTCCTTTTTCAAGAGTCTTCTCCTCATAAAAAATGAATCCGACATTAAGGGGGTAAACTTTCTAAATAAATTGGAAACACCTGCCGTCTGCCCGTCGCAGTCACAGGATGCTTAAACAGAGGCTGCCTATGAGAGAGGAAGTGAGCGCTAAACTCAAAGTACTACAGAGTGCCGTGATGAACAGAGGACCGCTTCAGATCTTACAAGGACCATCGAACTGTGAGTTGTGGCACCCTTCCTTCCAGAGAGCTCTCTTTCCTCCTCATCTCATCAATGCCCTCAGTGTCTTTGGGTACCAAATCAGATTTTGACTCCATTTTGCTCGCTATTTGCTATGTATCTATTAGCTATCTAGCTGGCTGGCTAGCTATCTAGCTGGCTATCTACCGAGCTCGCTAGCTATTTGCAATCTATTTGCTATGTATTTGCTATCTGTTAGCTATCTAGCTGGCTATCTATTAGCGTAATAGCTATCTATGCCAAGACACGGCTTGTTTTTGTACTCTAATTACCAAATTCAACGTAAAACAATTTTCCAACGTATTAGCGCATTACAAAAACTGCACAACACCAAAACCACATTACGGCGATTTTTTTGGGTCATGTTTCTCCGTTTTTTTTTTCAGAGCTCCTCAGCACTGTTTAAAGTGTTGTTTTGATGTGTGTTTTTCTTAATATAGGGTATCGTAATTTTGAAAAGCCCCACACCAACACAATTTATTTATCTATCTAGCTGTCTCGCTATCTATCTATCTTACGACCGGGTTCCGTTCCGACAAAACGATCGTAAGTCGAAATGCATTGAAAATGGGAATAACACAAATAGATCAAGTTAGCTAGCTAGCTAGCTAATAGATAACTAATAGATGCAATAATGGCATTTTTTCGATTGAATATTATTATTATTATTATTATTGATGAGAAGGTTTCTTCAGCCGTCATCTGCCTTTCAAAAAGTACATATGACGGCTGAAGAAACCTTCTCATCGATGGACCACTTCTGTACGATTGAGAGCTTACACCATGGGTGTCAAAGTCATTTTTTTGCCGCGGGCCACATTGTAGTTATGGTTTCCTCTCAAGGGCCGTTATGAATTTGGGGAAGCCATTAGAATGTTTAAATCCCTTCAAATATTACATATAGAGCACACAGCAAATTAATGAATAAATCGTTTTCAAATCTGAAGTCAAGAATATTGACTTGTATTGTGGTTGACATCCAAAAATATGTAATTTTGGCTCAGATCATCAAGGAATTTAACAAGTTTGATTTGCTTTCGCGGGCCGAAAAAAATGATGTGGCGGGCCGGATTTGGCCCGCGGGCCTTGACTTTGACACCTGTGGCTTACACAGACATTATTATTATTATTATTTTGTAGACTCAGAAGAACCGTCGAATGATTCGGTTTACTGACTTGACCCCGTTGGACTCTGAAAATGCTGTTGTATCGGTTCACTGACTCGAGATATCATATCAGATTTAATAGTTTTGACGACGTTAAATTTATGGGGTCACTGAGTTGAGCTGACAGATTTGGATCATTCGGATAGGTCAATGCACTGACTCGAGTGAGCAGACTAACCGTGAACCTCACCATTGGATTCAGTTCATTGAATCAATTCAAAAAATGGCAGCTTTTGTCCGACATCCCCACTTCCTATCCCAAATCTTTTCCTCATCCATCATCTGTCCCTGCTAATCCAGCGAATGGATGCGAGGATCTGGAGCTCATCCCGGTTGACTACAACCCAAGTGGGGGTTGTTCTGGGATGTCACTGGATGCTTGATATGTCTTGTTATGTTTGGTGGCCAACCAGGAGAATTTGTGCCAAGCTGAGCCTATATCAAAGCTTGCGTCACAGGCAGAGGGGGGTGCTTTTCAGCTATCTGCTCTTCAGAGAGCTTCCATGTGTTCACCTGGACTGCTATTCAGAGCGGATAATCACAAAGGATCTGATGAAAAAGATAGAATGCCATCGTCCATCACTGGCTGCTTCCTCCATAGGCTTTGACTACAAGTGGTTTCTGAATTTTAGTCACACCACACTAGAGAATACAGCGTTATCTCAGTTTACAAACCCCTTGGCTTACGAAGTTTTCGGTTTACGAACGTTTATGAAAATTTCACCTTGGCATAAGAACTTTACCTTGTCATACGAACTTTTTTCGTACACTGCCTCAATGAGTGATGTGTCTTTTGCGAACGAGCCCGTTCTTCTAACAACAAAATGGCAGCTGTTTTTGTCCTCTATTCCCTGCCCCCAGTCTTCGGTTAAAGCCACGTGATTGGTCAAGAACGCAGCAGTGAGGGGAGGTGGTTTAAACATTAAAGAGACAGGCAGATGAGAGAGTGACAAAATGGATAGAAAACAGTGACATTTGGATTTGTTTCAACTTTGATCGTTCAAAGGCAGAGTGTAGGCTGCAAGGTTAAAATTCCCAGCAATCAGGCTCCACAAATAACCCGCACAAGCCATCTGTACACTTGATGCAAAAAGCTAGCAACCCAACTAAACAGAACACAATTGATGATGAACGAGATAAAATTATCACAGAGAAAGCACCTACAAGGGATCATTCCTCAAGATGGTGAAAGAAGAAGGCTACGTTCCTCATCAAGTATTTAATGCTGAGGAAACTGGCCACTCCATTCCATCAAGCCATCGACCATCACAAAGGTAAATAAAACGACTTTATTATAAAGTACAGTTTATTTCTTTGATTATAATACCATAGCACATTTATTATACAAAAACAAAGTATATTTTGTGTAGTTTTAAAGCTTGGAAAATTAAAAAGTAGAAAATTATGTTTTATGGGGACCTGGGAACGAATTATTCTCATTTTAATGGTTTCCGATGGGAAATTAATTTTTGGGATACACATTTTTCGCCCTACACCCTCTGTCTGGGAACCAATTAAGTTTGTAAACCAAGGTATCATTGTACGACACAATACAATACTTGGTCCAAAAAGACAATGGTCCTCAACATTCTACTCTGTACGACGCGATCTCGCACAATCCCATAGAAACAAGCGCTTTGTTCCCACACCACGTACGTTTAAGTGTATTGAAATGAAGAGTATGATGAAACGTCAGCGGCGCCGGCTGCCAACGTTTGACCTAAATAGAGACGCGCTAACCTCATTCTGCGCCAGCAACCCGGATCAACTACACGCGCTAATCCTAAAACCACATCTGGGAGCCGAGAAGGCCTCTGTACACCTTTTCCCATCGTGCCGGGACCCAAAAAAATCTATAGTGGGAAGATTTCAACTGGGACTGTTGACTTGTGTAAGATTAACGGTGAGCTTCTGATTCCAGTAGTAGCAGTAGTTTACACAATATTTTACTACACTCGTACGATGTGACTCACTACTGTAAACTAGATGGTACTTTATACCCCCAGAACGCGCCCAAGTACTCTCCTCAACAATACTAGATCTTCTTCTTCTTTTCCTTTCGGCTTTTCCCCTCAGGGGTCGCCACAGCGAATCAATGAAAATTATGTTTTATGGGGACTTGGGAACGGATTATTCTCATTTTAATGGTTTCCTATGGGAAATTAATTTTTGGGATACACACTTTTCACCTTACACATTCTGTCTGGGAACCAATGAAGTTCGTAAGCCAAGGTATAACTATGTTTTTTTTATATTTAGGGGGTTAATTAAGGTCCACTCATATGTGTATTATACAACACGGCATGCTATGGTGTAATATGTGACACATTTTGATAAAACAGAATGATGATGGCGATGACGACGATATATTTTCGAACAGCTATCTTTCTCTGCCACAAATGTTGTCAGTCACCACGGAGCACGAGGCCTCCATTTACATCTGGATTTGTCCGCCTGCCTACTGCCTGCTCCGGGCCCGCCTACCTCCATTACCCGCCTCCCTCCCTCCCATCGTCTCCCTCCACCTCGCCTTCCACGACTCATTGGTCCGCCTGCTCCTCTCTTCTTCTGTCCTACTCGACACCCCCCCTCCATTCCCTCTTCGTTTTCTCCTTCACCACCTTGTTTTCTCCTTCCTCCCTCCACGCTGGACTCATGTCACCCCGAGCGTGCGGATGACTCTCGCCCAGCAGCGAACTAGTTAACGAGCGGCGGCGGATGAGCCCGCGCCCGCTCTCCGGCAGGCAGCGCACCGCCACAGTACGAAGATGGCGTCGGAGGGAGCCAGCGGAGAGCACACTCCTTCCCCGGCGCAGCAGTCCCTGACCGCCGCCGTGCTGGGAAGTGTCGACACGGTAAGACGCCGAGGGGGAGCTTCGCGGAAAACACCTGGGGCTGGTGAAAGCGGAGGCGGGGGTGGTAGAGCGGGTGTGCGGGGGCCCTTAGTCAGAACCAGGGTGAGGAAATGTCGCGCATGAATCAGCGGTGAGTGGCCGCCGGACTCCTCGCGATCATGTCCGGAGGACGACAGGCGTCCGTGTCGCTTCGGCCCAGAAGAACCGAACGAGACAGCCCACCCACTCCGCGAAAGACAACTCCTCACGCGTCGTCGCCGACCGTGACAAAAAATGTCGAGGTTTACATCAGTTCGGGTTCCTTCGTGATGGAGAATTCTTTTGTTCGCCTTCTGACTTCTTATTTACCTTCGTCCAGTTAATGGTAAAGTGACACGTGAAATGGCTTCACCTTGCCATAGCAGCGATGACATTTTGTTCATGTCAAACTAAAAAGCCTTCCGAAAAAAATACCGTGCGGATATGTTGACATGTTAGTTTGTGACATGATGCAGGTCCAATCGGAACTTCTCAGGTTCCCTGGGAAGCTTTGGGACCGAGTGGAGGTGCTATTTCTTCAGTTGGTTGTGACCAGATGCTCCAGCTTTATTTGTTGACACACACCTACTTGCCATGATGCCAAGTCATCAAATACAAATATAGTTCGTGACTGCACTTTGGTAACATTTCCAGGTGTCACTTTGCTACTCGAGTATTTATTTTCTTGACAATTGATCTTTTGCTCCCTAATGCTTGAAAATGTATCCATACGTTGTACTCATTACTTATGGAAATAACAAGTACTTTTACTTTTCTTTAATGTCTTCTTAGGCTTAACACTAGCCTGTGGTGGAGTCTTTTTCCGTCCCATAATGGCAAAAGTACTCCACTCGATAACAAATCACGTCTGCACAAGAAAGGGGTAGTGGAAAACTAATATACAGACGCTCGCCAACTTACGAACATTCGAGTTATAAATAACAGTACGTACAAACATTTTTGTGAGTACACTTCAGTGATAACTCAGCTAACGAACACTTTAGCTCAAAAACCTTTCGCCTTACGAACATTAAATTCACGAGAATATAGTTTTGGCTGACGAACTAGTTCTCAGCGGACGCACCATACCACACAGCGCCACGGTGGCTGGTGGACTAGTTTTCGTCGGATGAACACCAAACCACACGGTCGAACAGCGCCACGGTGGCTGGCAGACTAGTTTTTCACACACCCTTTCTTTGAGACGCCTCAAAATGAAAACCTTGTGTTGCACCCAAAAGCCGCCAGAAGAGGGTGTCCAAGCTCCATATAAGGAATTTATCAGCCTGTGGAAACGGAGGTGGACACAAGAGGTCGCCATTTTGTGCCTCTTTTCTGGTCATTGTTTCTCCCCAATGTTGCCTCGAAATGGCATGGAATAAATTCTTTATTCAATTGCAAACATTTATACTTTCCTCTTCAGAACTATTTAAATCATATTCATAACTGGATGAGTAGCAAGAAAGCATCTTCTCCGAATCTGAAGCCAGTGTTTTGATTCTAGTGCAAGGCAAGACATCCTTGTGTGACGTCACGAACAAGGGGGCGGGAGCTTCTGAAACTCGCCATTTCAGAGGTCATTTTGAAGTAGTTTTGGGACACTCATTTTTATTGGTGTTTTGCATTTGACTAAAAATATCATCTCGTGTTTTGGGTATTTTAGATGCTATAAAACGTTTTTCTGATGTCAGTTAGGAAACAAAAAATGGTGTCGGTTGTCCTTTAACACCCAAATACTATATACACTGTCCATTCTTCTTTGTTGCTGGTGAGGCCATTATATAAATGCGCCACACACCACAACAAATGTGTGAGAAATATCCTCCTTCGACACATTACGGCTTTACCGTTAAATCCCCGATGTGGCAATTGGTCATGAAGAATTTAGTTGCCACATGCGATTGTTTGTCATTTTGTCTGGTTTTCCGGTTATTTCCGTGGTAGCTTCACATGCAGGGAGTGAGTGCCAGTGTGTGGGTTTGAGTGGCGGTATGAGGTGAAGTGGTTAGGGGGGAGGCGGGGCTTTGTGAGGAGACAGAGAGAGAGAGAGGGTGGTTGTGTTCACCAGACACCTTTCTAAATTAGTCTTAATTTCTGTGACTCAGCGGGCATAGCTGGGAGTACCGTGTCAGCCAGCCCCCCCCCCCCCCCCCCCGTCACGTTACGGAGCTCGCTCCACACTTTCGCTTGGTGGCAAGGGGAAAACAGGTGCACCGGCGACGTGGTCGTCGAGCCTCCTCAGTTCACTCTCTTCCGCATCTCCGCCTTCCTACCACCCCAAACGAACCCACCTGCCACCCACCAACACCCTCCTTCTTTGACCCTATCACCGCCATCATGCCTTGGTTAAATTAAGCACTTTGCTCTTTGCTCGCCCCTTGTCACACTCGCTGTCGCTGGTTTAAAGGACAACCGACATCACTTTTTTGTTTCTTAACTGACATCAGAAAAACGTTCTAAATTACGCAAAACACGGAGTATGATATTTTTATTCAAATGCAAAACATCAATAAAAATGAGTGAAAGTGTCCAAAATCTGCAATAAAAATTGAGCTGCGAATTGGCCATTTTCAAAAAGTCCCGCCCCCAGTTTGTGACATCACGCCAAGACGTCTTGCATTGCTGGAGAATCAAAACAATGGTTTCTGATTCGGAGAAGATGCTTTCTTGTTACACATCCAGTTATGAATATGATTCAAATAGTTCTGAAGAAGAAAGCATACATCTTTGCAATCGATTAAAGAATTTATTCCATGCCATTTCGAGGCAACATTGAGGAGAAACGATGACCAGAAAAGAGGCACAAAATGGCGACCTCCTGTGGCCACCTCCGTTTCCACAGGAGGATAAATTCCTTATATGGAGCTTGGACACCCTCTTCTGGCGGCTTTTGGATGCAACACAAGGTTTTCAGACCAAACAATACAGCAAAATACATTGACGTGATGGAAGGACCGCTACAATGCGTCTTATTTTCGATCAGGGGGCGTTCCTTTAGTGATGTCACGTACGGACTAGTCACCAACTCAAAAACAAGACTTCCTGAATATTCAGCGCGAGTCTTAACATGTAAAATATAGCTATATGCGGTGGAATCTTTTTAAAATACGCTCAGTAGAAGTCATTTGAAGCCATTTTACAAATTATGGACATAACTTGTCCGGAGACGTCGGTTGTCCTTTATAATAAAGCGCTAACATGGACAAAAGGCAAATGCTGCCCCCTCATGGAAGGGAAAAAAACATTGTCAAAGGTCTGATCAGCGCCTGATCGGCAACCCCTGCAAGAAAAACCAAAACATGAACAAATTCGGGACTGAACGCTCCACGTCACACTTTTAAATTCCCGAATAAATAGCAGCGAATTCGTTAAGAAGTTTGAAATTAGCATTCCTGAAACCTGCAACCGCATTGTAGAACGACATCGAATATAACATACTCTAAAAACTTCAAGTTGAACGCTACCGGTGTGACAGTGAGCACTGAAATGCTAACGATTTAGATTTCAACACAGGTGACGAACTTGTAAATTATGGGATGCTAGGTTTCCTTCGCCGCCTAATCTCAAATCGTATTCATGTCGGCTAGCCGGCCGACCTGTTGGAAACGGCACCTAAACTGTTTGTAAGTGGAGCGGAAAAAACCTTTTAATTGTCTCAAGAAGTGGTGCGTTCAACCCCGATTACGATCATCCTCACCCGTTAGCCGCTAGGAGCTGTTTAATGACCTAGCTAAACATAATTAGGCTGTAATCGCTGTGAGGTAGGATGAGATAGCG
Source organism: Hippocampus bargibanti (assembly GCF_051943395.1). NCBI lineage: Eukaryota > Metazoa > Chordata > Actinopteri > Syngnathiformes > Syngnathidae > Hippocampus > Hippocampus bargibanti. Next base: position 4,019,845 of record NC_142738.1, on the reverse strand, counting down.
TCTAATTGGACATCTGCAGTGGTGGTGTGGGTGGGGGGTTGGGTTGTCAATGCTCAAATGTGTTTTGCTTCAAGCTAGGTTTTTGATTCTACAGTAGTCTCGTTATATCGATATCGGATATATCGATAGTCCCGGTTATATTGATACTATTTCTATGCACGCACGGAGAAAATTACATGCAAACAGGGTCGGATATATCGATAGTCCCGGTTATATCGATATTTTTGGACTCCCTTGAATATCGATATAACGAGACTTTACTGTATTTATTTTAAATATCCGCTTGTGACTATATCGACGGAAGGTTCAATTTGAAATCAAACACACCCAGCTAATGCTACACTCTTCAATTCTTCAATTTTCCCATATGTCAGATTTTTTTTTTCCAAATTGATACCAATTCCTAAATATGCTGAAATGACAACCGACGCGTCCGGACAAATTGTGTTCATAATTTGTAAAATCACTTCAAATGACTTCTACTGAGCGTATTTTACAAAGATTCCACCGCATATAGCTATATTTTACGTTTTAAGACTCGCGCTGAATATTCAGGAAGTCTTGTTTTTGAGTTGGTGACGATACCTACCGTGACGTCACGGTAGGTATCGTCACTGACCGAGAAAGCGACACACAATGCATTTTGGGTACTTTATTTGTTCTGAAAACTTTGTGTTGATCCGTGTTGATGGCGAAATTAGAAAGAAAACACATAAATAACGCGATGGTGAATCGTTGTGTGTTGCACCAAGACTACTATTTGATACTAGTTGACACATATTCCCAGCAGACAAATCAGCCCATTTCCAATGGAGCTTGGGTGCCATCTTGTGCATTTTCTGGGACGCTACATTGGAATTCTGACGGCTCAAATTGATACTTCTTTAATCAATTGCAAACATTTATGCTTTCCTCTTCAGAACTATTTGAATCATACAGTAAAGTCTCGTTATATCGATATTCAAGGAAGTCCGAAAAAATATCGATATAACCGGGACTATCGATATATCCGACCCTGTTTGCATGTAATTTTCTCCGTGCGTGCATAGAAATAGTATCGATATAACCGGGACTATCGATATATCCGATATCGATATAACGAGACTTTACTGTATTCATAACTGGATAACATAATTCATAACTGGATGAGTAACAAGAAAGCATCTTCTCCGAATCTGAACTCTCCCATTGTTTTGATTCTGGAGCAAGTCAGTTTGTGAAGGAGTATCCTGGCGTGACGTCACGAACAAGGGGGCGGGACTTTCTGAATATCCCCAGTTCCAAGCTCATTTTGTGGCAGTTTTGAGACACTTTAAGTCATTTTTAATGATGTTTTGCATTTGACTAAAAATATCAGCCTGCGTAGTTTTGGGTATTTTAGATGCTATAAAACGTTTTTCTGATGTCAGTTAGGAAACAAAAAAAATTGTGTCGGTTGTCCTTTAAGTTGTCACCTCCGAATTTTACAGCTGGGAAAAAGCCTGACTTTAGCATTTTTTTTTTTTTTTTACTTCAGAAATGCGACTTCAACATGGATAACCTGAGCAAGCCGGAGCTGCTGACGTTACTAAGCATCATGGAAGGCGAACTGGAGGCCCGCGATTTGGTCATCGAGGCCCTCAGGGTGAGTTGGGCTTCATTTATTAACTCATTCACTGCCATTCACAAATTTATTCGGGAATTGAAAATATGACGTAGAGCGCCATTCCCGAATTTATTTTTTTCTTGTTTGGGTGCCGATAAAGTGATGACCATGGCCTCTGGCTATGTTTTTCCCGCTTCCACAAGGGGAAGCGTTTACCTTTTTTCCCATGTTAGCGCTTTGTTCCAGCTTCAGCTGTTGTTGAAGCCCTATATAAACCAATATGTATGTATTGCATTGTATTTTGGACAGCCACCCTCATTTCAAGTTCTGATAACTCCAGACCCATATAGTTTCGGAATTAACTATTTTTGTCTGATGAAAGAAGCGAGCTTAAACTTTAGGAATTAACTCTGCAGTGAATGAGTTAATAACATTTGTCGGGTCTTAGTAATATTGAAGTTGATATTTTTGTGTTTGGAGGGAGAGGGCATTTCTATCTGGTCATTTTCTTGCATTTTATTACATTTAATAAGTTTTGGCTAGCCTTTTTAAATAATTTAGTGCTAACCACATGTAATTTGAACGGCCTTAACAGCCATATAAGAGTAAAAACAAGTTTTTCCACTGTAAATAATAATAAAAAAAATAACAACCAGACTAATATTTACTATTAACTCATTTTTTTTGGCACTGGAGTGGACACATTTTTGCACGTCTGGCAGTGAATGAGTTAAGAAAAACAAAAAAAACAGTCATTGATTTATTAGCCTGTGTATTTTCAAGCCGTCGTATATCTGCAAGTAGGCTCGTTTCAGTAGTGTAGCCTTGGTTTAGTGGTGCGATGATGTCATCCGAGGGTTAGTTAGCTTGTCTAAGTGTTCTAAGTGTCATTTTTTTATTATTATTGTTTGTCAAAATTTGGGCCACAAAGGATTTTTATACCAGGACGCTATGAAATTGCTGCTCTGTTTATTTGTTTATTTACCCACCCATTATTTATTTATTTATTTATTTATTTATTCATTTATTTATCTATCATTTTATTTATTTATTTAGTTGTGCATTTATTTAGTTAATCATATTTTTAGCTAACCACTTATTTATTGATTAATTAATTAATTTATCATTTTTATTTATTTGCATATATTTATTTATTTATTCGACATATATCTGTTTTTGTTTTTGTTTCTTTTTTAATTTTATTTTTGTATTTACAATTCTATTTACCTGCCCAACAGTTTTTACTTCCTGTCTGTATTTATGTATTTATTTATGTATTTTTTCAATTTACTCATCTTAGTCGTCGTTTTGGAGCTTTTTAATTCCCACGAAACTCCTTTTATTGGTTGTTTCTGCCTCCACTTTTATTCAATCGTGTGCACGCGTGCATGGCTATTATTGGATTTGGTGTACTACTTCCTATCTGCTGAGATATCAGCGCGGATTTTTTCAGAAAATTCTATCAAGCCAAGCAAAATTGAACCTGCTGTCTTTTCGGTTTGATTTATTACATTTTTAAATATAGGAAACAAAACAGCAACGGAAAACAGAACTCATTGAAAGATTGACTAGTGTGTTTTTTACAATATGAAAGACCTTCCCTGGTATTTTTTTTCCCAGTCTGAGTTTCTCACTCATTAATTTGGTCTAATGTTTAATTCTTGGTGAAAGTCTGCACTGCTCCCCGGCCAGGTTTTTGTACATTGCGTAACGACTGCGTTTGTTCCGTGGCAGACGTTTAGTCATGCGGTGTGGATACAGGAAATAGGAAAGAAAAGCATCGGTAGCATAGACCCCATCTTGAAAAAAAAGTGTAACCAGTCTTCCGACGTAACGGAGAATGATCCCACATGCTGCCAATGCCAGCGTATCAACGGCGACGATGCACCCAGCACTGATCCGTCGCTCGCTGCCAGGCTCCGTGGGATTAATAAACAGCTTTAGAGCCGCTGATTAATTAGCATGTAGCTGAAGCCACGCTGAGCCGCCGTATCGCGTTTCGTCCGAGCCAAAAGAAAGAAGGCTGTAAGATGATTAGCTCAATAACAATGGTAGCATGTTTTGACCCGCAAAAAAATCACGTGTCGAACCACAAAAACTAAATCCCCATTTGACGCACCAAAAAAATTCGCGTGTTGACCCACAAAAACTAAATCCTGATTTGACGCACACAAAAAAAATCACGTGTTGTCCCACAAAAAAATAAATCACGATTTGACGCACAAAAAAAATCATGAGTTGACCCACAAAAAAAATGAGTTGACCCACAAAAAAAATGAGTTGACCCACAAAAAAATGAGTTCACCCACAAAAAAATTAGTTGACCCACAAAAAAACATGCTTTGACCACAAAAAAATGCACACGTTGACCCACAAAAAATCATTAATTGACACACAAAAAAATCACGAGTTGACACACAGAAAACATCCCATGTTAACCCTCAAAAGAAATCATGAAATGACACAAAAAATCACAAGTTCACCCTTTAAAAAAGAGTTGACCCACAAAAAAACATTAGTTGATGCACAAAAAAAACATTAATCGACCCATAAAAAAATCACGACTGACCAATAAAATAAAAAACAAAAAACAAAAAAAAACAGGTTGACCCACAAAATATAAATCACGATTTGACCCATCCAAAAAGACAACCAAAAAAACGGGTTGACCCACAAAAAATAAATCACGATTTGACGCACAGAAAAATCATGAATTTACCCGCAAAAAAAATCACGTGTCGACCCACAAAAAAAATCACGATTTGGCACAAAAAAAAATCACATGTCGACCCACAAAAAATAAATCAAGATTTGACGCACAGAAAAATCATGAGTTTATCCCCCCAAAAAATTAGTTGACCCACAAAAAACATGCATTGACCAAAAAAAACATGTGTTGACCCACAAAAAAAAATCACGTGTCAACCCACAAAAAATAAATCACGATTTGATGCACAAAAAAATCATGAGATCACCCATAAAAATGAGTTGACCCACAAAAAACATGCATTGACCAAAAAACATGCGTTGACCCACAAAAAAATCACATGTTGACCCACAAAAAAAATCATGGATTGACAACCAAAAAAAATCACAAATTGACCAATAAATAAAAAAATCACGATTTGACCCATCCAAAAAAAATCAGGGTTTGACCCACAAAAAAAAAAACACACAAGTTGACCCACAAAAAAAGCATGCTTCGACCCGCAAAAAAATAAATCACGTGTCGACCCACAAAAAATAAATCACGTGTCAACCCACAAAAAATAAATCACGATTTGATGCACAAAAAAATCATGAGTTGACCTCTCAAAAAAAACATGCATTGACCCACAAAAAACATGCATTAACAAAAAAAACATGCGTTGAACCACAAAAAAAAATCACATGTTGACCCACAAAATAAATCATGAATTGACACAAAAAAATCACGAGTTGACCCATAAAAAATAATGAATTGACCCACCCCCCCAAAAAAATCATGAGTTCACCCCTCAAAAAAAACATGCATTGACCCACAAAAAACATGTATTAACAAAAAAAAAACATGCGTTGAACCACAAAAAAAAATCACATGTTGACCCACAAAATAAATCATGAATTGACACAAAAAAATCACGAGTTGACCCATAAAAAATAATGAATTGACCCAAAAAAATCAACAGTTGACAGACAAAAAAAACAACAACTCCCCATCGAATTTAAATCGTGTGTCCGAGACGGGGTTGGGCATGGCTAAATTGTCAAGAAAAATAAATCGTTTACTCATTGTGTGTGTGCGTGCGTGAACGTGAGATCTTAGCATGCGGTGAAATTTGATAACTTGGCCGTGAACCACACTTTCAGTTTAAGTAAGAATAGAATGTTGCTATGAAAGCTTTGAGTAGCATTGCGGGTGGGTGGCTGACCGTGACGGGAGCTCTGAATTCCCGGAACGTGGATCCCCGTGGGGTCACGTGGATCCTCGTGGGGTCACGTGGTCCGCCATATGACAAGGCTGCTGTCAGCGGCGGGCCTATACATGCTCGGGACAACGCAACGTAACATAACACATGCCTCGGGTGGCGTGACGTTAGCAGCCTGCATCTCGCTATTTCAGGCACGTCCTGTTGCTGGGCTTCTCCGACGTTTACCCTCAGCCCACGCCACTTCCTTCATCGTCTAGTTTTTTTTTTCTTTCTGCCTTTTGCTCCTACATCAGCCATGTTTAGTAATTGTGTCATTGCTCGTTACGCTGTCTATTAGACTGGAGTGTAAGGCTTTGATGGAGGTGGTTGCCGTGGAAACTCTTCACGAATGCACTTGTTAAAGAACAACCGACGTCACTTTTTTGTTTCTTAACTGACATCAGAAAAACGTTTTATAGCATCTAAAATACCCAAAACACGCAGTATGATATTTTTATTCAAATGCAAAACACCAATAAAAATGACTTGAAGTGTCCAAAATCTGCAAAAAATTGAGCTGCGAATTGGGCATTTTCAGAAAGTCCCGCCCCCAGTTCGTGACGTCATTCCCAAGCTTTGCTGGAGAATCAAAACAATGGCTTCAGATTCGGAGAAGATGCTTTCTCGTTACACATCCAGTTATGAACATGATTCAAATAGTTCTGAAGAGGAAAGCATACATGTTTGCAATCGATTAAATAATTTATTCCGTGCCATTTTGAGGCAACATTGAGGGGAAATGTCTCACCCAAAAAGAGGCACAAAATGGCGACCTCCCGTGGCCACCTCCGTTTCCACAGGCTGATGAATTCTTTATATGGAGCTTGGACGCCCTCTTCTGGCAGCTTTTGGGTGCAACATGAGGTTTTCAGACCAAACAAGTACAGCAAAATACATTGACCTGATGGTAGGACTGCTACAATGTGTGTTTTCGGTCAGGGGCGTTCCTTTAGTGACGTCGCGTACGGACTGTATATGTGTGTGTGTGTGTGTGTGTGTGTGTGTTTAACTAGCCTAGTTAAAAATGACGTTAATGGCAAAAATTCAAAACAGTGTGTCTGTTGTGTCATCGGGCTAGTTGTTGTCATCATCTCGTATGTCTACAATTGACTTGTTGCTACTTAGCATGCGTTAGGGGGCTACTAAGATTTAAATAACTCGACTCGATGTAACATAACGACATCCACCTCTCCAGAAAGACAAACTTTGCGATCATGTGACTTCCTATGATTTCAGCGATAACATTTTCCACTGTCGGGTGTTTTATTTCATTGTGAGAAAAGGCATGAAATAATTAGCATCCATTATGCTAGCTGTTGCGAGCTAAGCACGCACACAAATAAACGCAATGATACACAATCACTATGCGGCTCTCATTGGTGGGCTGCCTAGCAACTACCCTCTACCTGGACCCTCTTCCGCTGGCTTTCTGCCTCGTGTTTCACCACCACCCACTAATATTCCACTCGGGAACAAACCTGAAAAGACCCCGTGTGTCAATCTGTGCCCCACCACCCCTCTCCCACACACTCCGCCTCCATTTCCGGAAGCCTCCGGAAAGTCTACCCCCCCCCCCTCTCTTCTTTTCCAAGTGCTGTCAGTTGAAGGCTTCTCGTGGCTCCCACAGGGGTAGTGGGGGGAATTGTGTCTGAGTGCTCGTATGGATGCATGCATGATGCATTTCGGGTTTTTTTCACTGCAAAAATACACTTTTATTATGCCAAATGCATGTTTTTCACTTCACTCTGTCGGTGTCTGGCAGCAACTGAACTGACTCAGATTGAGGACAGGATTGACCCTTGGTAGGTAGTGTTCGAAATATGTCTATGTAAGCTCTCAGTGGTACAGGAGTAGTCCATCGATGAAAAGGATTCTTCAGCCGTCATCTGTACTTCTTTAAAAGTGTGGGACGTTTCGCTCCTCATCCGAAAAGCTTCGTCAGCTAACTAAAATTTTGCTGGTAACCAGTTGATGATTTTAGTTCTCTTACGAAGCTTTTCAGATGAGGAACGAAACATCTGACACCTTGAAAGAAGTACAGGTAATGGCTGAAGATACCTTTTTCATCGATAGCGTTCGAGATGTTTAAAAAATAAAATATGTGTTTTTATGCGATGCTGGCGTGTGGTGGAGTATACCAAGTGAAACTCACTTCATACTGTTCTGAAAAGCACCTTGAGTTGCCCTTTTTTGTTTTTTGCTAATGAGATATGCTACTTTCAGGAATTATTTTGAACTGATCAAGATATCTTTACCACACATGGAAAATGTAAGCATAAAGAGTTTTAGGGTTAGGATGGATTAATGTTATTTCCATTTATTTTGATGTGAACCATTGCCTTGGTTTACAAACATAAAAAAAAAGGCCCACAGAACAAATTCAGTTCATCATCCCAGTTTCATAGTAGATGCCGTCAATGTTTAAATAAAGATACTAGTCCATTGTAATCAGTTTATTTAAACCTTGTGATCAGTGATTGGAGATTATCACGTGAAGCCTCGTGCCGTTTATGCGTGTTGATTTTGCATCGGTGATGAAGAGGAAGGATTGGCGAAGAGCAGAGCGGAAGTAGGTCAGAGCCAACGTCCCTTTTCTCCCGTCTAATCTTCTCCGCTTGCAACACTTCCTCCTCCTTCATTCTTCCACTCATATCCAGGCCAATCTTTCGATCGTCATCATCTCTTCCAATTGGGAATCAAACTTCAGCGTTCACTCAACCTGGAAGTAACACAAATAGACAAAAAGCTAGCTAGATAGCTCAAATAGTCAAAAAGCTAGCTAGCTATCTCGCTAGCTTTTTGTCTATTTGAGTATGTATTGCATTGTATTTTGGACAGCCACCCTCATTTCAATCTCATATAACTCCAGATCCATATAATTTAGGAATTATCTCATTTTTTTCTGATGAAAGAACGTAATCTTACGTTTCTTATGCTGCATTGAATGTTACAGTAAAATTGAGTTTTAGGACTACATAAACATTCAATACAGTGTTAGAAAACTTACTCTTCTTTTCTCAGAAAAATTAGTTAATTCCTAAATTATATCCATCTTGAGTTAAATGAGCTTGAAATGAGGGCGGCTGTCCAAAATACAATACAATACATACAGATTGGTTTATGTAGCACTTTAACAACAGCTGAAGCTGGAGCAAAGCGCTAACATGGAAAAAAAAGCGAAATGCTACCCCCTTGTGGTAAGGACAAACATTGCCAGATGCCATGGCCAGCGCTTTATCGGCACCCAAGCATGAAAAAACAAACACATTCGGGAATGGCGCTGTACGTTCTATTTTCAATTCCCGAATAAATTCGTGAATGGTGGTGAATGAGTTAAAGGATGGATTTGTTCATTTTTTTCCCCCCCATTTATTTTCCGGCATGTAAAACACAATTTTTACTTTTTTTTCCCGACATTTATTTTCTTTTTAATTTCTTACACGTACTTTACAGTGTTAGAAATTAATCATGTTGTTGTCATGACTGTTATTGTGGTTTACATGGGTCAATTTAACATTTTGGTTCGGACTTTAGCAAACATCGTAGCACTCGACATGCTTGATTTGCTTTCACGGGCCGAATAAAATGATGTGGCGGGCCAGATTTTGCCCGCGGGCCTTGACTTTGACACCTGGGGGTTTATCACATACTCTATCGATTAGAGAAAAGCCTGCTTTTGAGACTGGATATGTTGACAACAGCACAATATCCTCTTTATCTTTGATTTAAACAAGGTAACGAACAGCATATCATGCACCAATATGTCACTTCAATAGTTCCCTGACACGGAATGTGAACGTCGGACTATCCGGAGAAAATGTGATGCAGGACGCATTCAAGTGTGATTTGGCGAAGAGTGTCTGTCGTCTTCACTCTGGTCGGCCGTCGTGTTCGCGCATCAATTAACACCTTCGTGCACACACTTTGCTTGCTTGCGTGAATGAAGGTAGCAGCTGCGAAAAGGTCCACTTCCTTGTTGCCAGAGCGAGAGAAATGGAAATGATGCGGAGGATGGAAGAGAATAAACGAACTTTTTCCATTTTTGATCTTTTTTGGCCGGCATCAAAATGGAAAGAAGAGCAGTGGCTTTTATCTGCTGCGCTTGTGTGTACTTGTTGTTGTTGTGGCATCCGAGACTAGCGAGCGTGGGAGTTCTCCCAGTCATTGCAACAAGAACTGTACTGTCGATGATGAAAGTGGAGGTGGGGGGTGATACAACGCCGCATGCACTCATAAATGCAACATTTCCCTTTTCAAATACAGTGAGACCTCAACTTACAAACACCTTATCTTACAAACTTTTCATCTTACAAACGTCAAATTTATGAAAATTAAACCTTATACTAAGCACTATTTTCATAATACACACCCACCACGGCTGGCGGAGTGATCTTCGGCGGAAGCACACGACCGAACAGCACCAGGGGTTAAGTTACCAACAATCCTTATGGAAGGTGACTCTCCTTCCCTAAGCCATCAACGACCATCAAAAAGGTAAATAAAACTTTATTTTACAGCACAGTTTATTTCTTTAATTACAGTCGTCATGTAATGCGCCTCTCTTTCCAAACAGCAATTCCCTTTGACCTTCGACCCCAACGCCATTCCATCAAGCCATAAATGACCATCACAAATGTAAATAAAGTCACTTTATGATACAATGCAGTGTATTTCTTTCATTACAATACAATGGCACATTTATTATACATAGAATAAGGTATGTTGTGTGTAGTTTTAAGGCTTATTTAGTTGAAAAATATATTTTATGGAAACCCGGGAACGGATTATTCCCATTTTAATGGTTTCCTATGGGATTTTTTTTTTTTTAGATACACACTTTTCGCCTTACACACTCTGTCTGGGAACCAATTAAGTTTGTAAGTTGAGGTCTCACTGTACAAACTGTTGGATAGGACAGATGGTATATATTTTAGATACCATTTTTTTTGCGCACGAAGATTATAAATCGCACCTTCAATGAATGTCATATTTTAAAACGTTAATTTCGCTATAATGTTCCTTTTTTTTAATATTCCAGTGTTTTATCAGAGTTTATCACAATGCAATAATAAATAATATTTTAAGAGATGACCAATCTTCCTTTTAAATTTTTATGTTCCTTAGGGGTTTTCGTGGACTATTTTCACCTTAAAATTTTCAGAAATAAACGATTTTTAAAATGGTTGTTTATTTATTTATTTATTTATTTATTTATTTATTTATAAGAATAATAATGATGCATTTAATTTCTAAGCACTTTTCAAAACTCTCAAGGACACTTTAAAGCACAGGTGTCAAAGTCAAGGCCCGCGGGCCAAATCCGGCCCGCCACATCATTTTTTTCGGCCCGTGAAAGCAAATCAAACGTGTTAAATTCCATAATGATTGCTAAAATCTGAGCCAAAATTTCATATTTTTGGATATCAACCACAATAAAAGTCATTATTCTTGACTTCAGATTTGAAAACGAGTTATTCATTAATTTGCTGTGTGATCTATATGTAATATTTGAAGGGATTTAAACATTCTAATGGGTTCCCCAAATTCATAACGGCCCTTGAGAGGAAACCATAACTACAATGTGGCCCGCGGCAAAAAATGACTTTGACACCCCTGCTTTAAAGTAACAGGATAAGACCTTTTTTTTGTTCGGGTGAGCAGTGGCAGCCATTCGCGCCAGCGTTCACTCTATGTATGTATTTATTTGTTTGTTTATTTATTTCATTTTATTTTTGAAACACCAAATACAAAAAAATGAATTTTAAAACGTCAGTTTTCCTTTTTTTGATGTCAAGCACAAAAATAGAAATGACAGAATAACATGTGTGGTATTTTCTGCATTTTTATGAGATCAAAAATATTTCATAGTTTTATTTGAGTTTATCACAATAAAATAAAAAATAGCATTATACCATCTTAGAGATGATCAAGCTTTCTTTCACATTTTTACGTTCCTTAGAGGTTTTCATGGAACAGTTACCTTAAAATTTTCTGAAATAAACGATTTTTAAAATCTTTATTTTTTTGTTACTTATGTATTTATTATTTATTTTGAGACACCAAATACAAAAAAATGAATTTTAAAATGTCAGTTTTCCTTTTTTTGATGTCAAGCACAAAAATAGAAATGACAGAATAACATAATATGTGGTATTTTCTGTATTTTTATGAGAAAAAAAATATTTCATAGTTTTATTTGAGTTTATCACAATAAAATAAAAAATAGCATTATACCATCTTAGAGATGATCAAGCTTTCTTTCACATTTTTACATTCCTTAGGGGTTTTCATGGAACAGTTACCTTAAAATTTTCTGAAATAAACAATTTTTAAAATCTTTATTTTTTTTACTTATTAATTTATTATTTATTTTGAGACACAAATAAAAAAAACAAGCAAAAAAACACAAAATTTTCAATTACTAATCATTGTGCCAAAAATGTTGTCAAAATCTGATAAAAAAATTCGGGACTGGCGCTCCAGGTTATGCTTTTCAATTCCTGAATAAATTCGGGAATGGCAATGAATTAGTTAAGAAATAATGTGGGATGTTGGAGGGGTACGGAATGTTAAATTTCATGAGAGAAGAGAAATATGATCCAAATATTGGACTTAAACCTTAGGGTTGTAAATTAAATATGTAATGTTAGAGCTGTGCATGTGAAAAAAAGTGTAATTATGGTACATTAAGGGTGAGGGCTGAAAATAGAATTATCCGGAAACGTACATCTGGGGTACATACATTAAATATGATCTCAATATGCTGCCCTACATTCATTTAATGAAACCATGTAACATCAGAGACGGAATTAACATACACAAATATTACATTAAAGCCACAGTTTACAGAAATATGGTCCGTCATAGGATATTTCATAGGTTAACGTTCATTTGGGTGTATGCACAGTGTACTTTATGAGAGAATCTTGCAAGAAAAATGAGGCAACGTACATGCTACAACAAAGCTAATGGTCTTCCACCTGTACGTAGCATTAGCATTGCTCGTTTCATAACTCTCCACTGTTCCATCCCGAGCAAAGCAGATGTTTTCCTGTCAAATGCGCCAGCAGATGTTGATGCCACCTGCCCGAGCGCCATGGCCTCGGGGATCTGGGGAGTGGCTATTCGAGAGTAGGGGGTGTGGTGGATCTTCTGTAAATGGAGGCTAATGAGCACTAGCATGATATCAGAACAGGAAATGGCAGAAGATGACAAAGTCCATCTGGATTTGAGCCAGTCACGCCTGGAGCGAAACCCCCGTGGCACGCTTACAAGCCACATGGACCTCCCTCAAGGCGCTGAGGCCTTGAAACCTTAAACCAGGGGTGTCAAAGTCATTTTTTGCCACGGGCCACATTGTAGTTACGACTCCTTCTCGAGGACCGTTATGAATTTAGAGAAGCCATTAGAAGGTTGCATCCACTCCTCATATTACATATAAAGTGCACAAGAAATTGATAAATTACTACTTTTCAAATTTGAAGTAATAAATAATGACTGTTATTGCGGTTTATATACGACACATTGCATTTTTTTGTTGGTACTTTAGCCAGCATCATGAAATTTCACGTTAGATTTGCTTTCGCGGGCCGAATATAATGGTGTAGCGGGCCGGATTTGGCCCCCGGGCCTTGACTTTGACACCAGTGGTCTAAGGTTTCTTATGCTGCATTGAATTTTCAATGCAGCATTAGAAACCTTAGACACTCTTCTGTCATCAGAAAAAAAAAAAGTTAATTCCCAAGTTATACGAGTTTAGAGTTATCTGAGTTTGAAATTGGGACGGATATACAAAAGGCAAATGCTGCCCCCTTGTGGGAGGAAAAAACATTGCCAGAGGTCTGACCGGATCTTGATCCGCACCCCCCCCCCCCCTGCAAGAAAAACCAAAACATATTGCAACAATGGCTGTTATGGTGGTTGACATGGGACAATTAGAATTTTTGATTCAGACTTTTTGGCAAGCATCATGGAATTTCCCAAGTTGGATTTGCTTTCGCGGACCGAATAAAATGATGTGGCGGGACGAATTTGGCCCCCTGGCCTTAACTTTGATACTTATACCCTTCGACACCTGGACTTGGAGTGATTGATGAAACGGAACATTCTTTGTAACTTGACCATACCGGACTACGATCTTATCTTGATTGGCTTTTCGTTGAGAACACGGCGCATCGGCGACAATGAAGTTCGCAAGTATCCACTGTAGCATCTCCTTCATTTGTATCCACCTCTTCATCCTGCCTGAGGCTTTGCCAATTTTTTTCCCTCCTCCGGCGGACGCGAGTAAAGTACGCAGCGTTCTTGGGCTCCATTACAAAAACGTCTTTTGTCCCGAAGGCCTAGTTTCCCGAGCAACAGTAGCTCTGGTGTTTTCGATGCCAAAAAATGGACTCGTCCTCGTTTATCTTTATCCTCCCACTTTCTTCACGACGGATAGTCTTGCGACCAGATATTTTCACGTGGGATACAGGGCCACCCCAAAATTTTTGAGAATTACATGGAGCCACCCATTACAGTCATACCATGGCTTACGAACTTAATTGGTTCCCAGAAAGTGTGTCTAATGGCAAAAAGTGTGTATTCCAAACATTAATTTCCCATAGGAAACCATTAAAGTGAGAATAATCCGTTCCCATGTACCCATAATACATAATTTTCAACTAAATAAGCCTTAAAACTACACCCAATTTACCTTATATGAAGTTGCTTTATTCGTTTTTATGATGGTCGTTGATGGCTTGATGGACTAGATAGCTTTTTGCATAAAGTGTCTCAAGGAGCTCTTGGTTGTACATCTTAGAAGTTGTGATATTGAAACAGCAACAGATGCAAGCAGACACACTAGAAACGTCATTAATAGCTGGTTCCCTTGCTTGTATGTTCTGTTCAAATTGTACAGATGTCTTGTGTGGGTTATTTGTGGAGTCTGATTGATGGGATATTTTAACCTTGCAGTCTACACTCTGCCATTGAGCTATCAATAAAGTCGAAACGAGTCCACATTTTACTGTTTTCTATCCATTTTCTCACCATTTCTCACCATTTCACTTGTTTTTTTTTTTGTTTCAAGCTCTTTCGTCTCCCTTTCATTTGTGTGTGTTTCTGTAACCCCTCCTCCCTCTCACTGCTGCGTGTGTCCCCTCCCTCCTCGACCACGGATCTTGACCAATCATGACGTGCGGCTTTAACCAAAGACTGGGGGCGGGAAATAGAGGGGAAAAAAAAGCCGGCTGCCATTTCAGGAGCTCCAAGAAGCGGCTCGTTCGCGAATGACACATCACTCATTGTGGCGCTCCGTGTGTTTCCCAAAAAATAGTTTGTATGCCAAGATTATATTCTCGCGAATTTAACGTTCCTAAGGCGAAAAGTTCGTTAGCTAAAGCGTTCGTAAGCCGAGTTATCACTGTATTTATAATGGGATCGCCACATCTGCCCACCTCTCGCTCGGTGAATCCGACATGGCAGTGACTAAAAGTACTGTTGTACCTCGTTTGTATTACAATTAGCTTTATGATTAGACACCGTTTGATGAAAGCTATCAAGCAGCTCAATCCACTGCCGCTTTGGCTCGGCATCCAACGTGCGCACAGCAAGCGTTGGCATTCGAGGACGCGCCTCCTGCTACCGCCCTGGTGGCGCGCTAACGAGCCTCTGATCGGCGCCGCGGTGGCTTCTCGCCTCGCCAACGGTCGCCGCCGACTGAGCCAACTTTGTTGTAGATGACGGAGAACATAGGCTAGTCAAAAACGCTTACACGCCTTCGCCCGGTAACCTCAACACATCATTGTTATTGGAACCTACATTCGGATAAATTGATTTTGTATTTTTTATTCCATTTTTTTTTAAATTTAAGTCAGATATGAGAATTGCTTCCCCAAAAGCCAAACCGCACTGAATCGTACACATTCGGAATCATACACAACAAGTTCAACACAACATTTCATGGATACTGTTGCTAAACAAAACAGCAGCACCTACATAGGAACATGCGGATTTATCATTC
This sequence comes from Hippocampus bargibanti, assembly GCF_051943395.1. Lineage (NCBI taxonomy): Eukaryota > Metazoa > Chordata > Actinopteri > Syngnathiformes > Syngnathidae > Hippocampus > Hippocampus bargibanti. The sequence goes on along the minus strand of NC_142738.1, from coordinate 4,004,304 downwards.
CTGTCTCAATTCGATACATACCTTTGCTAATGAAGGAAAATTAGCATACCAAAAGCCCAAAATGCAATGTATACATTTGCTAACCAAAACAGAAGCACATACCGGTGCTCGTGCAACAAACTTTTAGATGAATTAACTCATTCACTGCCATTCCATTATCATTTGATAGCTATTTGCTATCTATTAGCTATCTGGATGGCTAGCTATCTGACTGGCTAGCTAGCTAGCTAGCTATTCACTATATAGCTGGCTGGCTATCTAGCTAGGTATCTGTTAGCTATCGATTGGACTAGCTAGCTCGCTTCCTATCTATTTGAGTTACTTCCGGGTTGAGTGAACGCTGACGCGTGTGGCTGCCGCTGCTCACCCGCAGAAAAACTTATCTTGTAAAGTGACCTTGAGAGTTTTGAAAGGCGCTTATAAATGAAGTTTATTATTATTATTATTATTATTATTATTATTATTATTATTATTATTAATTATTGTTGTTTTTTCTTGCGGGGATGTGCTGATAAAGCGTTAGCCAGACCTCTGGCAATGTTTTTCCCTCCCATGAGGGGGCAGCATTTAAATTTTATACAGCCACCCCCACTTTCAATGCAGATAACTCCAGACCCATATAACTTAGGAATTAACTCTTTTTTTTCTGATGAAAGAAGATAGTCTAAGGTTTCTAATGAGTAAAAATGACAAAAACCCTGGCACTGGAGTGGACACCTATTTTCGTCTGGCATTTTATTTTTACATGGTTATTTGGTCGAACCACATCAGTTCCTGGATGCTGCTGCTCACCAAAAAAGGCGCACATAAACAGATAAATTAGAATTTAATGACATCCCCTTGAACAAATTAGACGTCTCCCTTTAACAATCAAAAATCAATAATAAATGTGTATAAGGATGGAATAAATCAGTGTTATATTTGCATTGGCGTATTCATGTGCTTTTGCACTCGGTGCATGCTGAGTACTGTGATGTTCCAGTTGCTTCGTATGTGATATCAGAGGTGCTGTTTGGATAAGCAGCCCTGTTGGCGGCGACCGTGATATGCGTTTGTGCGCTTGTGTGCGGGTACGTGTTCTCATGTTAAATTAGGGCTGACACAATTCATCATATCACCAAATCCATTTTGTATTGCGCAAAAAGACCAGATTGTTTATTTCTTCTGGCCGATCTAACATCCGGTCATGGGACTAGTTTTTCCTGAATCAGAATCAGAAAACCTTTATTCGTCCCACAATTGGGAAATTTGCAGTCCACAGGAGCAATTTGAAAGGGGGATGGGGTGTGGGGGTGAAAGGATAGAAAACAAGGTATTCTAAGCATAGTAAAATAAAAATGTCAACTGCATACTGTAAATGTGCAAAATCGTTTCATAAAAAAAAACTGTACATAGTGCATGAAAGGCATATTGATATATGTAGCTGAGCAAAACTGTGGCTACCGATAATGCTAGCTTGACTATGTGTAGGTGGGGGAACTCTGACAAATTCATTTACTACAATGATCATACCATTTATACAAAATAATTACATCAAACGTAGGTCAGAAACTCAGACGTGAATCGCATCTTACAATAATTTTGGTGTGCTGTGACTACACACACACACACACACACACACACACACACACACACGTTTCAGTATCAGATTTTGGGTAGCTATTTGCTATTTTGCCCACAGGGACAACACAATTTAATGAAGCGGGAGAAGAGAGGGTTAACATTGAGCCTTCCTGGATTTATAGTGCTATTAAACGGCTAAAAATAGACAGCTAGGAGCTGCTGATGACACACATAAACTCACTCACACAAACACATATACATAGCCGCAAGTCATGCTAGCATACATTAAAAAGTACACCTGACGCTAGCTGACAACCAGCAGCTGTTTCAGATAGCTAGCTTGAGATTTGCATTCTTAGCATAACGCGACACAGTAGAATACTGATTAGTAGCCGCGAAGCATTAGTTGTTATTTATTAATAACAGCAAATAATAATAACAGTTGTTGTTTATTAATAAGTGCAAAGGTAGCTTCCTGAATTAGCTCCGGTATGCTAATTTTTTCGACATCAGCATGAATGTTGTTCTTCCTGAAGAGAGTAAGCAGCTGATGTCGGTTTGAGCTATGCTAGCCCTTCTGCTGATCCAGTAAATGTTTATTAAATGCTAATTGCTAATTAATGCTAATTGCTAATGTCAGTCAGCCCACTGTCGGATTCATGTTAGCGAATAATTATTCGACGTGAAACTCATTCAACATGTTTCAGTAGCTATTTTGTTGTGTGTCCCTGGCTTCTGTTTGTAGCTCATGCTAATGCTAATAACATGAAGCTTTCACTGTCATCTTTCCATGTTTCTCTAACTCTGTATTTCCTTTTTAGGGCTTTGTCTGCGTCTCTTTTACTCTGTGCTTCTTTTTTTCTGGCTTCTTTCCAAATGGCTCACACTGTTATGCTTCCATTTTAGGATTTTGTTTGTTTCTTTCACTCTTTGTCAGACTTTTGTTCGTTTCTCTGTCACTCGGCTTCATTTTCAGGCTTTTCCGATACTCGCAGGCTTCCTACATATTATAATCATCACTTCGATCTCGAAAGATAAACACTAAGCAACAAATGTGCGCTGTTCTCGTGCTTGAAGGTCAGCTGCATTGAGCCGAGCTTGTCCAGCCACACACGCGCACATTTCGACACAGTCGATATATCGACATGCTCGTCGTAACCCATCGCTCAAGGTCTGACGGGTGTGGTCAACAGCCCCTGCATCTCCAAGAAAAAGTGGTTCTTTACAAGCTGACTGATGGAGCATTTATGCTACATATTTAATTCATTCATTCACTGCCAAACGATGTGCAAAAATGTGTCCACTCCAGTGCCAGGGTTTTTGTCATTGTTACTCGAATTCCAGGACCCACAGTATATTGAGTTTTAGGACTACATAAACATTCAATACAGCATTAGAAACCTTTGACTCTCTTGTTTCATCAGAAGAAAAATAGGTAGTTCCTAAATTATATGGGTCTGGAGTTATTTCAGGTTGAAATGAGTGCGGCTGTCCAAAATATAATGCAATATATACATATTGTTTTATTTAGCGCTTTTACAACAGCTGAAGCTAGAACAAAGCGCTAACATGGAAAAAGGGGAAATGCTGCCCCCTTGTGGAAAAAAAAAACATTGCCAGAGGCCATGGCCAGTGCTTGATCGGCACTCAAGCAATAAAAAAAATGAATTAATTTGGAAATGGCGCTCTACGTCATATTTTCAATTCCCGAATAAATTCATGAATGGCAGCGAATGGGTTAAAAATGTACATAGTGTAATAAAAACAGAAAATACAAGAATTCAGAAATATTCAACAGTCATACTGTCATCAGTGTACACTTGATCATTGTTGATTTTAACTCATTCACAGCCAGACGATGTGCAAAAATGTGTCCACTCCAGTGACAGGGTTTTTGTCATTGTCACTCAAATTGCAGGGCCCACAGAATATTGACATTTAGGACTACATAAACATTCAATACAGCGTTAGAAATCTTAGACTCTCTTCTTCCATCAAAAAATAGTTAATTCCTAACTTATATGGGTCTGGAGTTATCTGAGATTGAAATGGGGACGGCTGTACAAAATACATATTTATTTATATAGCGTTTTTACAACAACTGAAGCTGTAACAAAGCGCTAACATGGACAAAAGGCAGATGCTGCCCCCTCGTGGAAGGGAAAAAAAAAAACATTGCCAGAGGTCTGACCATTGCTTTTTCGGCACCCTCCACAAGAAAAACCAAAACCTGAACAAATTGCACTTTTTAATTCCCGAATAAATGGCAAATAAACCATCACTCTGTTTGTGTACCTGTCCACATCATTGAGGTTGCCTACCCTACGCTAACGTTCACTTTGTCTTTTCTTCGGCAGGCTCAAAGAAAAGAAGTGTTCCTGCAGGAGCGCTACAGCTGCTACAGTTTGACCGACCCCTTCCTGGCGCTGCAGCGGGACTTTGAGTGCGGGGTGCCGCGAGGTGACAAGGAGAGGCGGCCGTTGGGCTCCAGCCCAATGTCCGTCCTGGAGGCAGTCATGTCGCACTGTCGCAAGATGCAGGAGCGAATGTCTGCGCAGTTGGTTGCTGCCGAAAGCCGCCAGAAAAGGGTAAGAGTAGATACAGTGATACCTCAGTTTACGAACGCGAGACTATGATCTTGGCATATAAACTAGTTTTCGGCAAACGAACCAAACCACACGGTCGAATAGCGCCACGGTGGCTGTGCGGACTAGTTTTCCACGGCCACTTTCTTTGAGTGCAGACGTGGTTTGTTATCGAGTGCAGTACTTTTGCTATTATGGGACCGAAAAAGACCCCACCACAGGCTAGTGTTCAGCCGAAGAGGACACAAAACAAAATTAAAGTCGAGCAGAAGGCGGAGATCATCGAGAAACACGAACGAGGTGTTCGTTTGTGTGACTTAGCGTCCCACTACCGGTATGCTAAGTCGACCATTGCTAGGTGTGGCTGAGGGTGTTTTTGTGTTGTCTAAGCAACGGTTTCAGGCAATGGAAGAGGTTGAAAAACTTCTGTTGATTAAGATTAACGAAAAGCAGCTAGCAGGGGACAATGTGAGTGAGGGTATTATCGCCGAGAAAGCACGGCAACTTCACTCGGATATCATCAAGAGGCAACCTGGACGTTCGACATCCATTGACAACTACCATCACAAAGTAATAAAACGACTTTATTATACCGTGCAGTTTATTTATTTAATTACAATACAATAGCACATTTTTATACATAAAATAAGGTATATTTTGTGTAGTTTTAAGGCTTATTTAATACAAAATTATGTTTTATGGGGACCTGGGAACAGATTATTCTCATTTTTTATGGTTTCTTATGGGAAGTAAATGTTTGGCAGACGAACTTTTCGCCTTACACACACTTTCTGGGAACCAATTATGTTATGCGTCGTATACTGGACGGACCGGACCTTCTGGTGTGACTTTTCTATTTTCGCCACTTAATGTACCGTGTTTATGAAAGCTTTTTTTTCCAAGCGTCTCTTTGGGATTATATTCTACGGCACTCGCTATGCTTTGCTGTAATATTTTGAGACAGGGGTAAAATGGGATTGTAGCATTTAGAAAGCAACTATAGAAAAAAATATGTGGCGTATCCTCTCTTTGAACCTCCTGAAAATTACAGATATGACAGAATCGAGAGCCAACTGGAAGATTTAAGTCAACCACATAAAAAGACAAGCTACGCTGGGAGTGGCTGCTTAAATATATATACCGTGTGCGTGTGTACGTATTCTACACGTGCTTAAATATACAGTGGTGTTCAAAATCATAGCAGCTTGTTTAAAAAAAAAAAAAACTTGCGTGATAGTTTGGCTACACAAGTACAAAGACACAAACAGGCTGGAGGTTTTGTGTATAGTCCTGTGGGTGGGTGATATCCGATTGAAGTTAGAAAAGTAAACACAAAATGGTGCCAAAATAATCCATATCCGGAACAGCAAATTGGCGGCAATGCATCGGCGAAAAGAAAGTTTGAACATGAAGACTCGGACACATCAGCTCTGTTTCCATAAAATAAAATCAGAAAAAGGGCAGCAAATATTGTGTATTAAAATGTTTTATTATTATTATTATTATTATTATTATTATTATTACAGTAAAGTCTCGTTAAATCGATATCGGATATATCGATAGTCCCGGTTATATCGATACTATTTCTATGCACGCACGGAGAAAATTACATGCAAACAGCGTCGGATATATCGATAGTCCCGGTTATATCGATATTTTTTCAGACTCCCTTGAATATCGATATAACGAGACTTTACTGTATTATTATTATTATTATTATTATTATTATTATTATTATTATTATTATTGAGGAAAAGGTTTCTTCAACCGTCATGTGTACTTGTTTGAAGGTGTCAGACGTTTCGCTTCTCATCCGAAAAGCTTTGTCAGCAAACTAGCCAGAGAGTTGAGTTCGCTGACAAAGCTCTTCGGATGAGGAGCAAAACCTCCGACACCTTCAAAGAAGTACAGATGACGGCAAAAGAAACCTTTTCATCAACGGATCACTACTTTACGACTGAGAGCCTACAAATACGAATTATTATTATTATTATTATTATTATTGTTGTTGTTATTATTGTCATTATTATCGCTATCATTATCACTACTATCACTATTACTGTTACTATTACTATTAATACTATTATTGTGATTACTATAATAATAATAATAATAATAATAATAATAAATATAATAAATATAATAAATAAAATAAATATAATGGTGATAATAATGATAAGGATAATAATAATAATAACAATGATAATAATAATAATCCTAATCATAATAATAATAATAATAATAATAATAATTGGATTAGATTTGGATTGGATTTGCCTTTATTAGTCTCGCAGTGGAGACATTTACATTTCACAGCAGCAAAGTTATGAAAGGAATAATAATAATAATAATAATAATAATAATAATAATAATAATAATAATAATAGTTCTTAATTTTAATGCTGTACTTTCATAAAAAAGAAGACAAAAATGTGTTGCCACTACTTGAAAACAAGATAATCTCTTGACTTTACTATTTCTTAAAACAAAACAAAACTACAACAAACCGCAAAGTATGAATTTCCTAAAGCAAAGACCAGATTTTGATGTTCAACTTTTCTAAAACGTTCAACAACAGATGAAGTTTTCCTAAACACCTCAAATACGTATCAATGATGCATTTTCATAGAGAAAAGGCAAGCTACTTCTTACACTTCTTACACTTTAGTCAAAATAAAATACAACATGTATTGATGTTTCACTTTTCTTAGAAATCAAAGCATGTCACCCTTTACAAAATCACTCAATCAATCAATTCATTGTCCGAAACTACACATTCATTAGCTTTAGCTTTAGCTTAGCGAAATGATTGGTGACCGCAAAGCAGCTGCCGGCATGTAAACAGATCACCGGCGCGGGTGAAGAAAATCTGCCCTCGCTGGGGATCTTTGGGTTGCCGGGTAGAGTGAAAGTCAGTCGCATAGCCGGGCGCTATCTTTATCTGCGCTCCCCTGTTCCTTCTTTCCGCTCTCGTCATCGCGCTGATGAATTCTCCACAAGCTCAACACTGAAGTGACGTTGATTCGGAACAATTTTATTTTCTTACAATGTCTTCTTCTTTTCCTTTCGGCTTTTTCCTTCAAGGGGTCACAGCAAATCAGTGTCCTCCATCTTTTCTTCCAATGTAACAAAGACAAAAATCTTTCCAAGAGTTTTTAACTCAGATTTGTTTTTTCCTTGCGGGGGGTGCCGATAAAGCACCGGTCAGACCTCTGGCAGTATTTTTACCCTTCCACAAGGTGGCAGCATTTGCCTTTTATCCATGTTAACGCTTTGTTACAGCTTTACTTTGTATGTATTGTATTTTGTACAGCCGCCCCCATTTATAATAATAATAATAATAATAATAATAATAATAATAATAATAATTTATAATAATAATAATAATAATACATTTCATTTATAAGCACTTTTCAAAACTCTCAAGGACACTTTACAGTCACAAGATATTTTTTCTGCGGGTGAGCAGCGGCAGACACACGCGCCAACGTTCTCTCAACCCGGAAGTAACTCAAATAGACAGCAAGCTAGCTAGCTAATAAATACAGTAATAATAATCATGCATTTCATTTATTATTGCATATTAATGCATAAATATTATTATGCATTTATTTACAAGCATGAATGAGTATGCTGTGGGACAAAAAAAAATGTCATTGATCAATAATGCTAAAAATAAGATCACAAAAAATAAAAATAAAAAAAGATAATTACGATGATGATCAATTGTCAATTCCCGACCTTAACAGCAGAGATTGGAATTGTACATTTTCAAGACACTGAATTTTCAGTAATTCAAGTATGTGATAAAAATATGACATTTTAACATAATAATAATACATTTCATTTATAAACGCCTTTCAAAACTCTCAAGGACACTTTACAGTCACAGGATATTGTTTTTTGCATGTGAGCAGCGGCAGCCACATGCACCAGCGTTCACTCAACCCGGAAGTAACTCAAATAGATAGAAAGCTAGCTAGCTAGCTAATAGATACAGTAATACTAGATAGAAGACCAACTCCAAGCATTTCGAGCTCAGATAACTCCAGACCCATGTAACTTAGGAATTAACTCATTTTTTTCTAATGATAGAAGAGAGTCTCAGGTTTCTTACGCTGAATTGAATGGTTATGTAGTCCTAAGACTCAATATTTTGTGGGTCCTTCAATTTGAGTGAAAAATGACAAAAACCGGGGCACTCGAGTGGGCAGATTTTTGCACATCGTTTGGCAGTGAATGAGTTAATTTACTCTTCAGCAAATGGGAAGACTATTGTGGGATAATATTAGCATTTCGGGTATGTTATTTGTACATTTAAAGTGGCTTAAAGAGAAGAAAAATGAACTATTTTGGAAGAGTATGGCTTCCGAGCTTTCCATTGTGTTGAAAATGGACTCATACGACATTTTCGAACGAGACCTACTGGGAATTACCGTCTTACCGTTCAAGACGTTATCTCCACTTCCTGTAAAATCCACGGCAGTTGTACAAATTAAGGTGCTAAAACGCAACATTTAGTTTACGACTTGATAGAAGTCCGTTTCGGTGTTGCTCTTTCAATTAGCAACCGCGTTCAAATGGGCTGATCCGTTTGCTTTTCACGCCTGTGCCTAAGCTAATGTTAGCATATATAGTAACATTTTGCGTTTGTCTCTGTCAAAATTCATTGGTTCACTCGATGATGTCATACAGTGACCGTCAGCCATACCTGTAAGGGGGGTATTTTCCAGAGTCTTGACGGAGGTCTCCTGAGAGTGTTATCACCTGTTAATTAGCAGCTGGTAGCGGCGTCTCATTCCTCTGAGCAACAGCTGCCTGGTCCTAACAGGAAGATTTTTTTTATGGGGGACCCTCGTTTATGGTTTGGAGCCCCGCTTAAACCCCCTTCAACTTTGCTGCCTGGCTAACATTAGCGCTGGTTTTTCTAATTATAGCAAAACGGGTCATCACAAATCATTGGAGCGCTGACCCACAATGAGTACCGTTTATTATGTTTGTCAAAGTCAGTCAAGTGTCCGAGAGGACAGTAATTTCATCTGTGTTGTATGTCATGCATATTAGCATATTTGACAATAAAGCTGACTTTGACTTTTGACTTTTATAATAACAATACATTTCATTTTAAGCGCCTTTCAAAGCTCTCAAGGACACTTTACAGTCACAGACAAGCATAGGTACTATAATAAATAAAATACAATAAATCAAATACAGTAAAGTCTCGTTATATCGATATCGGATATATCGATAGTCCCGGTTATATCGATACTATTTCTATGCACGCACGGAGAAAATTACATGCAAACAGGGTCGGATATATCGATAGTCCCGGTTATATCGATATTTTTTCGGACTCCCTTGAATATCGATATAACGAGACTTTACTGTACAGTTACAAATAGAAACAAGAGAAAGAGTGACACAGAAAATGCAATTTTAAATAGGTGGGTTTTGAGATGGGATTTGAAGGTGGGAAGAATGTTGGAATGAAGTGATTTCCAGAGTTTGGGGGCAGAGCAACTGAAAGCTCTGTACCTCATCGTGCTGAGACGGGCAGGGGGGGCACACAGAGGTGGAGGGAGGAAAAGGATCTGAGGGAAGGAGAGGGAATAGAAATTTGAAGAAGGTCAGATAGGTATGGGGGGGAGCAAGGTTATGAATAGCTTTAAATGTAAAAAGAATAATTTTAAAGTTGATTCAATATTTGACCGGTAGCCAGTGGAGCTCTTGGAGGACGGGGGTGATGTGGTGAAAAGATGAGGTTCTGGTGATGATCCGGGCTGAAGAATTCTGGACAAGGTGAAGTTTGTGGAGAAGAGTCTGAGGGACACCAAAGAGAATCAGAATCAGAATCATCTTTATTGCCAAGTATGTAGAACACACAAGGAATTTGTTTCCGGTAGAACACGCTGCACTAGTATCGTCGTCAAAAAAACTGCTAAGTGGCACTATACAGTTCCATTTTGGCTACTGTTGAAGAGTTCAAAGAGTTAATGGCTTGGGGGAAGAAGCTGTTTAAATGTCTGCTGGATTTGGTGCGCATGGATCGGTAGCGCCTGCCTGAGGGGAGTAGCTGGAAACGGTGGTGGGCAGGGTGCGGAGGGTCCAGTAGGATTTTCCGCGCCCTTGTTTGGATTCTTGCAGTGTGCAAGTCCTCGAGAGTGGGTAGGGCGGTGCCAATGATTTTTTTCCGCCGTCCTAACATACAACGAAGTGTATTGCAATAGTCAATCCGGGAGGTGACAAGACTGACAACCTAGCTAACAACATAACTTCGTGAACTCAATTTGCTGTTTGTGTCATTTCGTCAATTGGAGTACAATAGAACCCTGCGTTTGTGTAAAACAGCAAAGCAAAAAGTAGCAAAGTTAGCTTAGAGCCGTTTGTGTTGTTCCTGTGGTAGCTGGAGATGGAGAAACTGCAGCTGCAGAGCCTGGAGCAGGAACACCGCAAGCTGACAACGCAGCTGAAAGACGAACGCGAGAAGAACAAGCACATCGTCATGATGCTGGTCCGTGAGTGCAAGCAGCTGGCCACGCGCGTGGTGGAGGAGTCGCAGCGCTTTGACGAGCTCCAGGCCCGACTGGACGAAGAGGGTCGGGCGTCCGGGAGCCTTCGGGAAGAACTTAGCGCCGAGCGGCAGCGCGCTCAGCAGATGGAGGCCGAGATGGAGAAGCAGCTGTCCGAGTTGGACACGGAGCGTGAGCAGCTGCGGGCCAGGGTGGGTCGCGAGGAGGTCGAGATTCAGAACCTACGGCAGCAGGTGGAAAAGCTCAGAACCGAACGCGGGCGCGCCATGGAAGGCGCCCAACCGCCCGCCGTTGCCCGCACGCCGCCCAAGGCCTCCGTTTCTGTGGCCACAGACCCCGTCGGCTCCCGAACAGCTTCCTGCCAAACGGACCAGCCCCTCACCGAGGTGGAGGGTCCCAAGAGGACTCCCCTGACCGTAGCCGCCAAACCAACCACGGGCCCTTACGCTGGTCTCAGCCTGCCAAAGACAGCCAGCCGGGGAATCATCCACAGCGGCTCGGCGGGCCCGGCGCAGACCGAGAACGGTTCCGAGGGCCAAGCGGCCCCCCACGGCCTACCCAGTGGCGTCAGCCCCCGCGTCCAGGCGGCCCGCTACAAGTTCCAGGAACAGGACCAAAATGGCACGGCCTCCCAGAGTCCTCCGGCCCGGGACCCCTCGCCCACCAACCGGGACAACTTTGCTGCCAAGCAACAAGCGCGCCACACAGTCACCCAGGTCCTGTCACGCTTCACCAGCCCACCAGCAGGGGGGCCGCTGCGGCCCGGGCTGCCGCACTCGGCCTCGGAAGGGGGGCCCTTCCCAAGCCGCCTCAGCCACCCCATCGGCCTTAAGTCTCCCACCGTGGCCAGAATCGACCGGGGAAACCCTCCCCCCATCCCACCCAAAAAACCCGGCCTCTCCCAGACCCCCTCGCCACCTCATCCCCCCATGAAGGTGCCGGGGGACAGCGGTCGCTCTCACGGGGCCGGGCTCAAATCAGCTACACCCCAGCTTCCGCCCAAACCCGCCCTGGACCTGGTACCGGCCCTGACGGCCTCTCAGGTGGGTGCCTACCCCCTCCCCTCCATCCCGGGGCCCGACCGATTTGCAGAAAGCCCACCCGTCGTCACCCCTTCCATCAACCCCCTACCCTCCTCCTTCTCCATTAGCTCTCCATCCATCACTAGCCCCCGTGCCCTCCCAAACAGCCCCCTGGCAACAGCATCAGGTAAACGGGACCACCCCCACACCACTTCCCACATTCCGTCTCTTCAGTTTTCGTCACTGCCTCTCTTCCAGCTGTCTCTTTGTGGCGCTGAGCCCAGTGTTGACATATTTTAGCATATATTAGCGTATTTTAGCCTAGCGTAGCCTACCTTACCCTAGCCTAGCTTAGCCCAAAGACACGTCCAAGAACCTTATATCAAAATAGGAAGTCCAGACCAGGTACTTCATTTTCTCTCTGTGCTCTAAATAGCTCTCTTTGTCCCACGTTAGCCCAACACGTTTGCTTATAAGAGGAAAAAAAAAATGACAAGATGGCCGAACTAAAGGATTCTGTGGTTGTTAAAATATGACTGCTGGTCACCCCCTTTTCCTTTCTGAAGCTGATGCCAGTGGCTGCTCTCACATTCCCTTTTGCCTTTCCCACCTATACTTAGCATGGCCCTTTGGTGCACCCTAACCTTTCGCCTCCTTCTGGTTTGCGCACTTCTCAGGTAAAGCCATGACAACGACATAAGACTCACCATGATTCCTGCAAATGTTTTTATTCATGGCTGGTGTTTATTTATCTTCACCTGTTGGATATTCTACTTGCTGCAAGCTGGTATTATTATTAATAATAATAATAATAATAATAATAATAATAATAATAATAATAATAATACATTTCATTTATAAGCACCTTTCAAAACTCTCAAGGTCACTTTACAGTCACGGGATAAGTTTTTTACTGTGGGTGAGCAGCGGCAACCACACACGGCAGTGTTCACTAACTCAAATAGATAGCAAGCTAGCTTGCTAGTGAATAATAATAATAATAATAATAATAATAATAATAATAATAATACATTTCATTTATAAGCATCTTTCAAAACTCTCAATATATAGCTGATAGCTAGTGAATAGATATCTGATGGATAACGAATAGATAGCTTATAGATAGCTTATAGATAGCGGACAGATAGCTATTAGCTAGCTAGCTAGTGAATAATAATAATACATTTCATTTATAAGCGCCTTTCAAAACTCTCAATAGATAGCCGATAGCTAGAGAACAGATAGCTGATAGCTAGCGAACAGATGGCTGATAGCTATCTATTCGCTAGCTAATAGCTCGCTATCTCGCCAGCCATCTAGCGAGCTATGTAGCTATCTAGCAAATAGATAGTTAATAGCTAGCGAATAGATAGCTAATAGCTAGGGAATAGATAACTAATACCTAGTGAATAGATAGCTAGTAGCTAGCTAGCTTTATCAGTTTGCTTTATCTGTTTGCTTTTGCAAAAAAACAAAAAAACAATTTGAACTTTTAAGTTCAAGAATGTCTGAAAGATTTCCAAATGATTTAAAATGGTTGGCGATTAATTTGCTAATTGATTAAAATGTTTGCAGATTAATTTGATAATCGCTTATTTGATTTATTCTACATCCCTGGATTTGAACGTAACACAGCAAAACCTAACTTTTCAAAGTCTGAACAAACAAACCGATGTATTTTCAAATGTATAAGGTGCACCCGTGTATATGGCGCACCCCCAATGAATAATAATAGTAATACATTTAATTTATAAACACTTTTCAAAAGTCTCAATGTCACTTTATAGTCACAGGATAAGTTTTTTCTGTGGGTGAGCAGCAGCAGCCACACGCGCCAGCGTTCACTCAACCTGGAATTCACTCAAGAGAGCTACATAGCGGGCTAATCGATAGCTAGCTAGATAGCTATATAGCTAATAGATCGCCAGCTAAATAGCTAATATTTATCAAATACATAGCTACCTAGATAGCTAGCTAGATACTGTATGGTCTATTTCCAAACTTTCTCCATATATAAGATACCACGAAGTATAAGGCGCACTTTCAATGAAGTTTTCCAAATAAAATATATTAATATATTAATATATATACTGTATACGTTTTCCAAGCACCACATTTTAATGCGCTACAATGGAGGTTGTCGTTACGCACTATTTCTTCTACAGAGGTGAAATGGAGTCTGTGGCTGCTGACAGTAGTTGTATAAAGCTCAGGGTCATCTTTTGAAGAAAATGAAGGCTTTTGTGTGCGCCTTATACACCGGAAAATACGGAAATATAAATATGAATTATTGACCCAGTCGTGTCACAAAAATGTAACAGAATAAAAACAGGTAAATGCTAATCATAATGCTAATCTGGCTAAGCAAACAGTCATGTCGCTTATTTTTCAACTCGTAAGTGCTGAAAATAAGTGTCATGAAACAACACTTAGCTTTTTTTTAAGGATTTTGTTAGTGTGAAAATGCATATTGTTTTTTTGGTACTCATTTTTGTTCCCTCCTCTTTGTCTTCCTCCTCTTCAGCACTTCTAGTGAGCTAATCTACCCTTCTCCTGGTTTAACCTGTTCTGTTCCCACCCATTCTCCCCCCACCTTGATCCCTCAGGCTGGTGTCCCTCCGTAGTCTCCCCTCTCAGCAGCCGTGGGCCCGCCGCCCTGGACGGCGGGCGGCCGCTGCTCCTCCTCCAAGCTGCTTCCCAGGGAAATGTCACTTTATTGTCAATGCTGCTTCACCACCCTCGCCCTCCCACGACCGACCACGTCCACATCTCAATGGACAACCGGCCTCCTAGTTACCTACCACAAGACCTTCTCCACAATTTGACTGCTGCCTTATTTGCTGCTGCTCGTCACGGACACGCAGGTGGGCAACTAGCCACTCGTTTCGGCCCATTAGTTAAAGGACAACCATTTTGTTGTTTCCTAACTGACATCAGAAAAACGTTTTCTAGCATCTAAAATACCCAAAACACGCAGGCTGATATTTTTTGTCAAATGCAAAACACCAATAAAAATGAGTTAAAGTGTCCCAAAACTACTTCAAAATGACCCCGGAAATTGCGAGTTTCAGAAGGTCCCGCCCCCTTGTTTGTGACATCACGCCAGGACGTCTTTGCCTTGCTTTAGAATCAAAACAATGGCTTCAGATTCGGAGAAGATGCTTTCTTGTTACTCATCCAGTTATGAATATGATTCAAATAGTTCTGAAGAGGAAAGCATACATGTTTGCAATCGATTAAAGAAGTCCTCCCGTATCATTTTGAGGCGTCTGGCCTCCAATGTAGCGCCCACAAAATGCAGAAGATGGCGCCCAAGCTACGTTGGAAATGGGCTGATTTGTCTGCTGGGAATTTGTGTCAACTAGTATCAAAGAGTAGTCTTGGTGCAACACACAACGATTCACCATCGCGTTATTTATGTTTTCCTTCTAATTTTGCCATCAACACGAAGTTTTCAGACCAAACAAAGTACCCAAAATGCATTGTGTGTCGCTTTCTCGGTCAGGGACGTTCCTTCAGTGACGTCATGTTAGGCGTCGTCATCAACTCGAAAACAAGACTTCCTGAATATTCAGCGAGAGTCTTAAAACGTAAAATATAGCTATATGCGGTGAAATCTTTGTAAAATACGCTCAATAGAAGTCCTTTGGAGTGATTTTACAAATTATGGACACAACTTGTTCAGAGGCGTCGGTTGTCCTTTAATGTTTCTAAGGAGTGAGCGTATGGAATTGATCATTGAATGACCCATTTTGTGTGCAGAGTGCGTGAAGCTGCTGCTGTCTTCTGGCGCAACTGCCGATGTGTCCGACCAAAACCGATTCACACCTATGCACTTTGCCGCCTCCTACGGCCACATTGGGTAAGCCAAAAAAACAACAACAAAAACCTCACGAGCACAAATAATCAGTTACATCTCCCCAACCCAGTTGTGTGCAGGCTCTGCTAGCTGCGGGCGCCGCTTTAGACGCGGCTGCGGACGACGGCCAGACTGCCCTTTTCCTGGCCAGCGGAGCAGGCCAGAAACACTGCGTCCACATCCTGCTAAGCGCCGGCGCCGATCGCTCCCGTATGGCCACGGTATATATCTCCTTCACCGCACAAATTGAAACGTTGCCATTTTTCTAATACAGTGATACCTCCGCATACGAACGTTTCAGCTAACGAACTTTTCGCCTCACGAACATTAAATTCGCGAGCATATAGTCTCGGTTGGCGAACTAGTTTTCGGTGAACGAACCAAACCACACAACTGTCTGGCGGACTAGTTTTCTTCATCCCCTTTCTTTGAGTGCAGATGTGGTTTGCTATCGAGTGGAGTACTTTTGCTATTATGGGACCGAAAAAGACCCCACCCCAGGCTAGTGTTAAGCCGAAGACGACATGAAAGAAAATTATGATCGAGCAGAAGAAGAAGATATCAAAAAACACGAATGAGGTGTGCGTTTGTGTGACTTAGCGTCCCAGTACCATTACGCTAAGTCTACCATTGCTACCATCCTTAAGAACGAGGAAGCTTTTAAGGGTGCGTGTGTGGCTAAGGCTGTTTCTGTGTTGTCTAAGCAACGGTCTCAGGCAATAGAGGATGTTGAAAAAACTTCTGTTGATTTGGATTAACTAAAAGCAGCTAGCAGGGGACATTGTGAGTGAGGGTATGATCACTGAGAAAGCACAGCAACTTCACTTGGATATCATCAAGAGGCAACTACATCAATGACCATCACAAAGGTAAATAAAACGACTATTATACAGTACAGTTTATTTCTTTAATTACAATACAATATCACATTTATTATACATAAAATAATGTATATTTTGTATAGTTTTATTTTTCTACTTTTTCTACTTATTCAGTAGAAAATTATGTTTTATGGGGACCTGGGAACGGATTATTCTCATTTTAAAGGTTTTTTTTATGGGAAATAAATGTTCGGAAGACGAACTTTTCACCTTACACACACTTTCTGGGAACCAATTAAGTTCGTGAGCTGCGGTATCACTGTCGTTCAACAAGACCCTCACGTGTCTGCCATATCCACTCTTCACTTCAGAACTCTGGAGGATTGATTTTTAAATTGGATAACTGCATCTAGAGATAAATAAATGGATGGATGTGTAGCTAGCTTAATGCTTGCTTCCCAGGTTGCCATGACAACCTGAAGTGGCCCACTGGATGTCCATATCGCTATCCACTTATGTTGAGTGTCTTATTATTATTATTATTTCCGCACTTGGCACGCTTTTCTCTGTGTTGCTGGAAAACGTCGCTGGCAGTGCGAGCGGATGTATTTTTAGCCGGAAGCTAATGTTGGCCAGTGGGTGGACTCAAATTTATCCCTGTAACTGTAAACTGGAGACGTGAAACGGGGTTAAAGGAGCACGGTATTTCATCTTGGAATATTTATTTGAAAAGAGCCTCGGAATGACCATTTACAAACCAAAATGGCTGACTTCCTGTGTTCTTTTGTTCATAGCTTCTCAAGACTTTTGTGGTTTTAATCATGACACCTTGGTATTAAGTAAAACTCTGGAGCCGAATTTTTAAAACCATTTAATTTAGTGCCACTTAGCTGACATTCATTACTGGATTTGAGCCCTCAAAATGTCCGCTTCAAACCAAAATGACCAATTCAAACCAAAATGGCTGACTTCCTGTGTTCTTTTGGTCATAGCTTCTCAAGACTTTTGTGGTTTTAATCATGACACCTTGGTATTAAGTAAAACTCTGGAGCCGAATTTTTAAAACCATTTAATTTAGTGCCACTTAGCTGACATTCATTACTGGATATGAGCCCTCAAAATGCCCGCTTCAAACCAAAATGGCCAATTCAAACCAAAATGTCTGACTTCCTGTGTTCTTTTGGTCATAGCTTCTCAAGACTTTTGTGGTTTTAATCATGACACCTTGGTATTAAGTAAAATCCCAGAGCTGAATTTTTAAAACCATTCAATTTAGTGCCACTTAGCTTACATTCATTACTGGATATGAGCCCTCAAAATGCCCGCTTTAAACCAAAATGGCCAATTCAAACCAAAATGTCTGACTTCCTGTGTTCTTTTGGTCATAGCTTCTCAAGACTTTTGTGGTATTAATCATGACACCTTGGTATTAAGTAAAATCCCAGAGCTGAATTTTTAAAACCATTCAATTTAGTGCCATTTAGCTTACATTCATTACTGGATATGAGCCCTCAAAATGCCCGCTTTAAACCAAAATGGCCGCTTCAAACCAAAATGGCCGCTTCAAACCAAAATGGCCGCTTCAAACCAAAATGTCTAACTTCCTGTGTTCTTTTGGTCATAGCTTCTCAAGACTTTTGTGGTTAATCATGACACATTGGTGTTAAGTAACATTTAGGAACTGGATTTTCAAAAAAAAATATTTAGTGCCACTTATCTGACAAAACATCTCTGGAAATGAGCTCTCAAAATGGCTGCTTTGAACCGAAATGGCCGACTTCTTCTATATGGCTTCTGGAGACTTTCTTTTTTTTTTAAGGTTCTACTCATGACTAACATGTCTAACAAAGAATTCCAAGCTTGCTGCCCAACCATTATGCAAACAATATTGATTCAGGAAAAAAAAAAAATCAAAAGTATTGACCAGTTGTTGCCTTGTGGTCCTCTGTGCAGGACGGCTGCACGTGTCTGCACGCGGCGGTGCGATCCGGCCACGTGGGTACGCTGCGTCTGCTCCTCTGTCACCCGGGACCTGGAGACCCCGATGGGACCCTTCGACCCGATGCAGAACCCGCTGTGCCCGTTGCCCTGCTGAACCACGTCAACACAGATGGATGGACGGCTGCTCACATGGCGGCTGCTCTCGGCTTCAAGGTGGCATCGATGAAACCATCTGCCATGTAAACGCTGACATGATTGTTAATATTGTGTGTTTATGTGTGTGTGGGGGCGGGTGGACTTGTAGGAATGTCTGGAGGTGCTGTGTAGCCACCGCAAGCAAGATATTGAAAGGAGAGATAAATGTAATCGCACCATTCATGACGTTGCCACGGATGACTGCAAAGATCTCCTGGAAAATCTCAGTGAGTTGTTTTTTTTTTTTTTTTTCCGGATGTGTGCATTTGATTATATGGATTATTCGATTGAATTAACCTCGCAGTGGAGACATTTAAATTTCACAACAGCAATTGTATTAAAAGCACAGGAAAGGAAAGAAAGAAGTAGAAAAACAAAATACAAGACCTGCTGTAAAGGCAGCCACTCTCGCGCCGCCATCTTGAAGTCAAAACAACAACAAAACTAAATAACTAAATAATGTGACACAACACAAAAGACACAGTCATTTAATCTTAAACACTTTATGCACTCTCTTTGCTGTATGAAGCCATTCTAGATGAAAGATGAGAGGATCAAAGCATCCTTTTCACCAGTGGATCCGGGACGTCGTGGTGAAATGTGCACGTCTGCTACAAGCTAAATGTTGAAAGCAAACACAAAACTGGAACATCCATTGACCAAAAGAGATTGTCTCACATATATTGTCCCACGTACAGTTAATCCGCTTCAATTCCAAGCCGCGACTGTTGCACATATGCATCGGCGCTCTGTGCTGACGCTCTTTTCTTTTCATCGCGGGCTCCTCAAGCCATTATTGTGTATTTTATAATAATAATAATAATAATAATAATACATGTAATTTATAAGTGCCTTTCAAAACTCTCATGGTCACTTTACAGTCACTGGATAGGTTTTTTGCGGGTGTGCAGGGGCAGCCACATGCGCCAGCGTTCACTCAACCCGGAAGTAACTCAAATAGATAGAAAGCTAGCTAGATCGGTAGCCATCGGATACCTAGCGAGAGAGGCAGCCCGCTAGATAGTGAATATATAGCTAGCTAGCCAGCCAGATAGCCAATAAATAGCAAATAGTCTTTATTGGGAGAGATTAAAAAAAATATGGTCACTTTCTTGCGTGGTTGGACTTAAAAGGTGATGATCTCCACGTTGCAGATCACTACCACATCCTGGTGCGTCTTCAATACTCAGACGGTGCCAGAGCCAATTCCTCAATATATTCCATGGATGGTGATGATGATGATGATGACGACGACGATGAAGGTGATGATGAGAAGCGCGCCAGAGAGCTTCAGACAATTCTGTGCAAACTGTCAGTGGAGCGGTCCACGCGCTGGTCCCAACTGAGTGCCGCCATTGGCCACGCCTTCGCCACACATTTGGACATACTGTGCGGTGAGGACGCCCAGCGACCCCCACTGGGCCTCACATCCGCCAGCATCAAATCTGTGCTGATTGGTGAGGAACAGATGATGACTGCCTCATTTGAAATTCAAATTGTTTCCAGTCTACCTCCTGTCATCACTACGTATTAATGACTGTGTCGATGCAGGAGGAATTGAGTGGCGGCCTGGTCAGGAACTTCTTGTCTCACCTTGGGACCTTGTCCGAAAACCTCTTAGCCAGGTCATCATCGTCCGACTGAAAGGTAGGATAGATAGATAGATAGATAGATAGGTAGGTAGGTAGGTAGGTAGATAGATAGATAGATAGATAGATAGATAGATAGATAGATAGATAGATAGATAGATAGATAGATAGATAGATAGATAGATAGATAGATAGATAGATAGATAGATAGATAGATAGATAGATAGATAGATTCGATCGATCGATCGATAGATAGATTCGATCGATCGGATCGATAGATAGATTCGATCGATCGATAGATAGATTCGATCGATCGATAGATAGATTCGATCGATTGGATCGATTGATAGATTCGATCGATCGGATCGATTGATAGATTCGATCGATCGGATCGATTGATAGATTCGATCGATAGATAGCTAGCTCGATAGATTTGATAGATAGCTGATTCAATAGATTTGCTAGATAGCTAGCTCGATAGATTCGATAGATAGCTAGCTCGATAGATATAGATTTGACAGCTAGCTAGCTGATAAATATAAATTTGACAGCTAGCTAGCTATAAGCTACCTGTCAATTTTATATTTATCAGCTAGCTATCTGTCAAATCTATAGCTATAAGCTATATAAGCTATAAGCTAGCTAGCTATAACGATAGCTGGATGGATGGATAGATAGTTGGATGGATTTGCTAGCTAGCGAGATGGATTTGGTAGCTAGCTTGATGGATTTGACAACTAGCTAGCTGGATGGATTTGGTAGCTAGCTTTGTCTGATGTTTTGAATTTTTAATGAATTAATATATATGTTTTGCTCCACAGGTCTTTCTGAGTCGTGTCTAGATGAGTTGGCTCTGGAGTCTCTCTTTCCGCTGCCTGTGCTTCTCAACTACGTTCGCCTGGTATATATACACACACACACAGGCACACACACTAACACACAGTGTCCAAAAACTTTTTTTTTGCTCCCTTTAAAAAAAGAAATGGGCTTTTTTTAAGCAATAATGGCGCCCCCTGCTTGTCATATTTGAATAGTATTCAGATTTAATCTATCCTATGACATCATTGGGCAACCAGTAATAATAATAATAATAATAATAATAATAATAATAATCTTCTTTTCCTTTCGGCTTTTCCCTTCAAGGGGTCGCCACAGCAAATCAGTGTCTTCAATAATAATAATAATAAGAATACATTGAATTTATAAGCGCCTTTCAAAACTCTCAAGGACACTTTACAGTCACAGGATATTTTTTCTGCGGGTGAGCAGCGGCAGCCACAAAGTAAAACAAACAACAAAAACTACAAAACAAATAATACATAAAATACATAAAAATAAATAAATAAATACATAAATGCATACATTAATACATACATAAACAAATAACAAAATAAATACAGACATAAATAAATGCATACATATTATTCATAAGCGACTTTAAAAACTCTCAAGGACATTTTATAATCACTTGTGACATACCTATTTTCTCACAACCATCTGCGACCATTTTTTTGACAGGTGGAGCAATACGGAAGTGTCATCTTTCACGGCCTGGAGGACAGCTGTCAGAATTACATCGCTACTTTATTGGCCCGCTGCATCAAGGTGTGACAATGATAACAATGAAGGCCAAAAAAAAAATGCTCTCGTCATTTTAGGGTTGAGCGACTTATTATGCCTGATGATGCTCGCGTCTCATATAACCCTGGCGCTGGGTGCCATCTGGTGGCAAGTTTTTGCTGATTGCATTTCATCTTCTATCTGTCAGTCCAAGCAGGAGGCAGCCGGTCAGGCGTGTGAGGTGGTGAAAGTGGAGGTGGGCTGCAATCTGACCAAAGAGCAACTACTGGACACCCTCGTCTCCTGTGGTGAGTTCACCACCATCATCATCGCCGTCGTAGGATGAGCGCAAACTACAACGTCTCCTTCATCAACGACGCAGGCTTCCTGGTGCCGTCGTCGACGTGCGACCGAGGCGGCTGCGTGGTGCTGCTGCTACAGAATCTGGAGAAGGCCGCCTCCCTGTCGGCTCTACTGGGAGATCTGTGTCACAGTTTGGACAACAGGACTTCCGCTGCGTCTGTGCTGGTCAACGCTGGTGAGTATGTGTGTGACACGGTCGACAGAGAGAGAGAGACAGAAGAAAATGGCCGCCTCCCTGAAGCAGATTTCAAATTAAAATAAAATACAGTCATACCTCGGTTTACGAACCCCTTGGCTTACGAACTTTTTGGTTTTACCTTGGCATACAAACTATTTTTCAGGAAACACAAGGAGCTGCCACAATGAGTGATGTATTGTCCGCGAACTAGCCTGTTCTCCGAACAAGAAAAGCCGGCTTGTTTTGGTCCTCTATTCCCCGCCCCCAGTCATCGGTTAAAGCCACGTGATTGGTCAAGAACGCGGCAGTGAGGGGGTGGGGGTTACAGACAGAGAGAGCGTAAAGCCATTCTCCAAAAAAGAAAATGGTCGCCGCTATTTTTTTGTCCTCTATTCCCCGCCCCCAGTCTTTGGTTAAAGCCACGTGATTGGTCAAAAACGTAGCAGTGAGGGGAGGTGGTTTAAACATTAAAGAGACAGGCAGACGACAGAGAGAGTGCGAAAATGGATAGAAAACAGTGAAATTTGGACTCGTTTCAACTTTGATAGGGCAAAGGCAGAGTGTAGACTGCAAGGGTAAAATATCCCATAAATCAGGCTCTACAAATAACCCGCACAAGCCATCTGTACACTTGATGAAAAACGCGATCAACCCAGATAAACAGAACACAATTGATGAGGAAATAGGTAATTAGAGCAAAGAAAGCACCTCCAAGGGATCACTCCTCAAGATGGTGAAAGAAGAAGGCTACGTTCCTCATCAAGTGTTTAATGCTGAGGAAACCGGCCACTCCATTCCATCAAGCCATCAACGACCATCACAAAGTTAAATAAAACAACTTCATTATACAGTACAGTTTATTTATTTAATTATAATACCATAGCACATTTGTTATACATAAAATAGGGTATATTTTGTGTAGTTTTAAGGCTTAGAAAAGTAGAAAAATATGTTTTATGGGGACCTGGGAACAGATTGTTCCCATTTTAATGATTTCCTATGGGAAATACATTTTGGGATACACACTTTTCTCCTTACACACTTTGTCTGGGAACCAATTAAGTTCGAAAGCCAAAGTATCACTATACTTTGCTTTTCACGTCAGAGAACAGTGACTGATTGACAACAAATGCAATGGTATATTTTTTTTTTTTTTTAGTTCCGCATCACTTCTGCCATCGCAGCTTCCTGATTGGCTCCTTGTCAAAGCCCCGCCTACATGGCTCAGAGCTCCGCCTCCAGCAGCATTTCCGCTGGCTGCGTCTGCGCTGGGATCAGGAGCCTCTGCACGGTCTGCTGGCCAGATGCCTGCGCAGGAAATTGCTGCACCAGGTCAAAACTCAGATTATGCAATGTGGATCGCATCCGCATCGTAAACGCAACACATCGACTCCGCCGATAGTCGCGCCATCTTCTCAAGTACTTTGTCGTTTCCAGACAGGACGTGCGGAGTGGTGCAGCGACGGCGCCACGGAGAAGGCGGTGGTGTGGGTGGCTCAAGTGTGGCAGCAGCTTAACGGCTGCCTGGCGCATTTGGGCACGCACGAGGCCTTGATGGGGCCCAAACACTTTCTGGCCTGCCCCGTGCGCGGCGATGACGTGCACGCCATCGTCAGGTACGTCGCTTGTGCTTCCAACCAACAGGATTTTTGGGCGTCACTGTAAAGCATGAAAAGTGAGGACATTTTGCAGAAAAATGAAGCCAAACAGAGATCATATATATATATATATATATATATATATATATTGTGTGTATATATATATATATATATTGTGTGTATATATTATATATTGTGTATGTATGTGTATATATATTATATATTGTGTATATATGTGTATATATATATTGTATGTGTATATATGTAGTGTATATACTATATATATATACATATATTGTAATTATGATAATAATTATGATAAGATTAATAATAATAATAATAATATAATAAACATCAACTAAATAAATATACATCATAATAATATATATAATGTAATTATATAATAATTATTATAATATATATACTATACTATATATATACTATATATATATATAAATATATTTTTAGAATAAATAAATTTATTAGAATAATACATTTAAAATATATTTTATTATTATCAGTATCAAACTGTTTGTTTATTTCTGTATTTATTTAATTTATAACAGATTATTTTCGCACAGTGTTTTTTAGGTGTTTACTATTATTATTATTATTATAATTGGTATTTAGTATTTATTTAGTTAGTTATTTTTGTTGTTGATATGCAACCAGAAATTAAAGTTTAGGCACGTTACAATCACAAAAACAAGAATAATAAAATGATAAATTAAAAAAAAAAAATCAACAATACATTAAAATTTTGCATTTAATTTTTTTACATTATGATTCATGTGTTTTTTTTATTTTTTTTATATGCAACAGGACATGAAATGAAAAGGTGATTGTTGTCTGTGTACAGGTGGCTTTCTCGGCTGTGGAGCTCATTGGTAGTTCCTCGTGTGGAGGCGGCGATCGTCTCCCGGGTAACGGCCAGGCGCTCATCCTCCTCCTCCTCCACCTCGTCGCCGAGCAACGTGGTTCTGAGTGACGGCCAGCAGGCGGTACTGAGGGCCGCCCTCAGCATCCTGGTCAACAAAGCCGTTCTGCGGGGCTGTCCGCTGCCTCGCCACGGTCAGACCTCATTTATTATTTTCATTATTGTTAGGATTTCGTTTAAAACGTAATGAAAAAAATGAAAATCCTCTTCCTTTCCAGAAGTTGCGTTCATGGGCGGAGGCATTTCACTCATCTCCATTAGCTCCATGAAAGGAAGCGTCTGCGGCGGCAGGAAGTGTCGAGACAAACTGAGACGATCCAATACCGGCCCTCGAAAGAAAGGAAGTCCCGCCTCCAAGTGGGCCGGCGGCTCTTTTAGACACGGTAAAGTCATCGTCGGCTGTCAATCATGTTGCGTTCGCTCTTCTGTTGTCATCTTGGATGAAGACTGTCCAATGATGATTGCCATGACATGATTGGCGGATTCGGTCCCCCCACCAATCATATCGTTTGACTTTTAATCACTGTGTCGGAAGGTCTTTAGTTATCCATTTGTTGTGTTTCCAGGCTCCGTATCCACAAATGATGTTAGCTCCTCTGCAAACGGCAAAATCCACAGGTCGGTACTCAGAAGTACTGCTTGTTGCAGTATTGACATTTTCTTTCAGTCTTGTTTACGGCTCGCGTATGTGCGTTTTCTGCTCAGGGAGGCGTCGGGTTTGTCCATGTTCTCGGACGACGAAACGGACCTGATCCAAGAGCTTCAGTCGTTGTGCTCCAGCAAGTCAGAACCGGACATCAGAATGGTATAATGCAGGCCTCAGATGATGGCAATAGATGATCACTACAGCCACCAGGGGGCGACTGAGACCTGTTTGTGTGTGTGTGCGTGTGTGTGCGTGTGTATGAGTGTGTAAGTGTGTGTGTGTGAGTGAGTGTGTGAGTGTGAGTGTGTGATTGTGAGTGTGTGAGTGAGTGTGAGTGTGAGTGTGTGTGTGTTAGTGTTAGTGTGCGTGCGTGTGTTTGTGTGTGTGTGTGTGTGTGTGTGTGTGTGTGTGTGTGTGTGTGTGTGTGTGTGTGTGTGTGAGTGAGTGTGCGTGTGATTGTGAGTGTGTGAGTGAGTGTGAGTGTGTGTGTGTTAGTGTGTTAGTGTTAGTGTGCGTGCGTGTGTTGTGTGTGTGTGTGTGTGTGAGTGAGTGAGTGTGTGATTGTGAGTGAGTGTGAGTGTGTGTTAGTGTGTTAGTGTTAGCGTGCGTGCGTGTGTTTGCGTGTGTCTGTGTGTGTGTGTGTGAGTGAGTGAGTGAGTGTGTGATTGTGAGTGAGTGTGAGTGTGTGTGTGAGTGTGTGTGTGTTAGTGTGCGTGCGTGTGTTTGTGTGTGTCTGTGTGTGTGTGTGTGTGTGAGTGTGTGAGTGAGTGTGAGTGTGCGTGAGTGTGTGTGCGTGAGTGTGTGTGTGTTAGTGTGTTAGTGTTAGTGTGCGTGCGTGTGTTTTGTGTGTGTGTGTGTGTGTGTGTGTGTGTGTGTGTGTGTGTGTGTGTGTGTGTTTGTTATCCTCATCTTGTTATAAAAACAAAAAAAAACATATTTTTCACCCAAAAAAGTCCAACAAGAAAATACATGACTCCTTCTTTTATTTTATTTTTTAAATTTGATTTTATTGTATTTTATTTAGTTGTATTTTACTTTATTTTATTTAGTTGTATTTTACTTTATTTTATTTTGTTTTTATTTTATTTTTATTTTTATTTCGGTTTATTGTATTTATTTTTCTAATTGTATTTTATTTTATTTCATTTCATTTAATTCCTTTTATTTCATTTTGTTGTATTTTTTATTTTATTTTATTTTATTTTATTTTATATATCATAGTCTTGGGAAAGTAATATGATCCTGACTGATTGGCGTCACGTGACGTTCCACTTGGCCGTTTTTTAGACGTGGGCCTCCAAAGACGATGACGTCACGCTCGTCCGTGCAAGTCCTTCTGGAACTCCGCCCTCCACACCAGACCAGGAAGTAGCCGTGGACCAATCAGCTCAGCCGGTAAGAACGTCAAAGAATGAGCGGCCTCTGTCGTGATGGCGAGGTACTGCATAACTAAATAGAGATGGAGTCCTATTAGCTAGCGAATAGATAGCCATTAGCTAACAAACAGATAGCTAATAGCTAGTGAATAGATACCTAATACCTAGCGAATAGATAGCTAATACCTAGCGAATAGATAGCCATTAGCTAGCGAATAGATAGCTAATACATATCAAATAGATACCTAATACCTAGCGACTAGATAGCGAATAGCTCGCTAGCTACATAGCTAATAGTACAGTAGCTAGCTAAATGTAAAGTGACCCTGAGAGTTTTGAAAGGCGCTTATAAATTAAATGTATTATTATTATAAATAGCTAGATAGCCAGCTAGATAACAAGATAGCCAGCTAATAGATTTTCAAGACGTCTTAAATGAGGCCATTGCTTCATATTTTTTTTTTTTTTTTTGTGACGTGTACCTTTATTTACAAGCTTTTTGTTGTAAACCAAAATCTCAATGTTTATTTTGTTTTTGTCTCTGACAGTCACTGCTCCCTCATCCGGTCAACCAACAGCGCTCGAGCCCGCGAACCAAATCCCAGCTGCCCGTGCCCAGCAGGGGGCAGCAGCAGCAGCCACTTCGCATTGCCTCAACAAACAACAACAACAACAACAACAACAACAACAACAACAATAGCAGCAAAGCAAACAGCAGCAGTAGCAATGTCAACAAGCAATCACACACACACGCCCACAACTCACTGCCCCGCCCATGAAACGAAAGGGCCAATCACACTTGTCCAAATCCCCCCCCCGCCCCCACTGCCCCGCCCACCGAAGAAAGGGGCCAATCACGCCTATCCAAATCTCTTCCTTTGCCGATCTGAAGAAAACAATCACAAAAGTTCCAGATGGGAAATGATCCATGTTTGTTTTATTTTAAGTCGTAAATCGAATCCGATATTTCGCAAAAGTATTTCGTATATTAAGTATTAGTATATTGTATTAGTGGAATTAGGCCTGGCACACACAATAACATCAATATCACTTCTTATTTCCTCCCCCTTTCCCCCAACATGTATTTATTATTTTATTTAATGCCCCTCTCAAAGTCCTTATTATTATTATTATTATTATTATTATTATTATTATTATTATTATTATTATTATATTGTTAACTCATGCACTCCCATTCAATTGAAAATATGACAGAGCGCCATTCCCGAATTTGTTCGGGTTTGTTTTTTTTTTCTTCGTGTTAGGGTGCCGATACAGCGCTGACCTTGGCCTCTGGCACTGTTTCCTTTCCACAAGGGGGCAGCATTTCCATTTTTTTATGTTACCGCTTTGTTCCAGCTTCAGCTGTTGTTAAAGCGCTATATAAACCAAGATTACATCGTATTTTGGATAGCCTCCCCCATTTCAAGTTCAGATAACTCCAGACTCATATAACTTAGGAATTAACCCTTTTTTAATAATAATAATAATAATAATAATAATAATAATAATAATACTATATTTCATTTATAAGCGCCTTTCAAAACTCACAAGGTCACTTTACAGTCACGGGATAAGTTTTTCTGTGGGTGAGCAGCGGCAGCCACATGCGCCGGCGTTTACTCAACCCAGAAGTAACTCAAATAGATAGAAAGCTAGCTAGCTAGCCAATCGATAGCCAACAGATACCTAGCAGCAGTAGCAATGTCAACAAGCAATTAATAATATAGCCAGCCAGCTATATAGTGAAAAGCTAGCTAGATAGCTAGCTAGCAAGCGAGCCAGATAGCTAGCTAGCCAGCCAGAGCTAATAGATAGCAAAAAGCTAGCAAATGATAATAATAAATTTCATTTTTTAAGCGCCTTTCAAAACTCTCAATGTCACTTTACAGTCAAAGGATCAGTTTTTCTGTGGGTGAGCAACGGCGGCCACACGCGCCAGCGTTCACTCAACCCGGAAGTAACTCAAATAGATAGAAAGAAGAATCCCATTTGATCAAAACAATACAGTGTGTGTATTCCTTAAAAAAATGTGTATTTGATGCGATCTACAGGAAGTGGTGTATCAGTATTTCATGACAATGTGCCCCCCCCCCCCGCCGCCCTCCTATTTAGCCGACCACTTTTGAACTCTATTCGCGTCACACTTCCTCGTGTGTGTACTTTAGGGACCACTCCTACTTTTTTTGTTCTACAAAGCAATCCTGCGATGAACGGTCGCTCGACCTCTCATCGTACAAACTTTTTAAAAGGAAATTATTTTCATTTCTTTTGAGTGTTTTTTGGATGTTTGTTTGCAACCGTGGCTTGGACATGAATCAGGGTTTTACATTGTAAATAAGAGTTTTTAGTGTTTAGCGCGTCTTCGCCGCCGTGAATTTTGTACAGTGTACTTTAAAAAAAAAGTATTTGTAAAGTTTGAAAGTGAGTACTAGAAGTGTACTGTCAGCCATACTACTACTACTCTCATCAATCACTGTGTACGTGTTTCTTGTCAACCAAGATTTCCTTGCTGTTTATAAATCTATGAAGAAATATATAAATATGTATATGTATAGTACATATGTACAGGAGATATCTTCTTAGTCCGTTTCGATGGCTGTACGCAGTTTTTAAAAACAACTTGACAAAACGTGATTAAACTATTCAAAAGCCGCTTCCCGGGTGACGAATTATTTTTGTGGTCTGGTTTGCTACTCATGATTTACAAGAAAATATGATTTTATTCCTTTATTTCATATTTTTTGATGACACAATGCATGTACATTGTACTGTTTTTGAATGAGTCACTGATGTCCAAGTCAAGGCCTGGGGGGCAAATCTGGCCCGCCACATCATTTTATTTGAAATTCCATGCTAATCTATCAAGCTAGTTAGCTCGATAGCGGCCGAGCTAGCCAGCTTGATCACTTTTTATTCAGGTAGCTGGCTAATCTGGAATTTAGCCATCTTTAGTATTCTCTTTGTCTTTTCTGTAATACCGTAAAATAGCTATCTGGCTAGCTATTCGCTATCTATTGGCTTGCTAGCTAGCTTTCTATTTATTTGTCTTACTATTCTATTTCAGTTTGTATTTCCGGGTTGAGCGAACGCTGGCGCGTCTGGCTGTCACTGCTCACTCACAGAAAAGCTATCTATTCGCTGGCTAATGGCTATCTATTTGCTAGCTAATGGCTATCTATTCGCTAGCTAATAGCTATCTAGTCACGAGCTAATAGCTATCTATTTGCTAGCTATTTAGCTATCTATTCGCTATTACCTATCTATTCACTAGGTATTAGCTATCTATACGCTAGCTAATTGCTATCTATTCGCTAGCTCATAGCTATCTATTCGCTAGATATTAGCTATTCGCTAGTAGCTATCTATTCACTAGCTATTAGCTATCTATACGCTAGCGAATAGATAGCTAATAGCTAGCGTATAGATAGCTAATAGCTAGTGAATAGATAGTCACAGGATTTTTTTTGTGCGGGTGAGCAGCGGCAGCCATTCGCGCCACATTCATATAAGTGTGCGTGTGTGTTTGTATCAGTCGACCAAACAAATGTCAAAACTTTTATTGCAAATATATTTGATGGGGCAAAGGCATTTCTAGAATACTTTTCCTATGAACAAAAATGAAACAAATACAAAAAACAAATCATCCCAATTGCGCATCCGCGTACCTGACTTCTAGAAAAAAAACAATACGACGGAAAAACAAACAATTATTGCGACTGAATGAATGAATTAGTGGCAAGTTGTGCTCTGTTTGTCGAAGAAGTTGGAACGAGTACCTCAGCGTGTCTCTAAAGTGCGTCAAAGTGGATTTTTTTTTTTTTGGTTTCCCCATCCAACGGTACGTTTTTTTTCGAGTGAGTTCTTTTAGAGTCGCGTGTCGAGCGCGTCATCCTCGGCCTCCTCGGGCAGTGAGGCGATGTTGGCGCAGGGTGGCGCCGCCCTTTTGGTGGAGTTGAGCCGGTGCAGCGTTGGCCCCAGGCGAAGGCGGTCCGACGGGCTCATGGCTTGCTTCAGTTGGCTCGTCTCGTTCAGCAGCTTGTGGAGGTTCTCGTACGTCTTGATCGAGCTGCCCGACATCATCTGAAAACAGGCCGAGGATTTTTTTTTGGGGGGGTTAGCAAGTACATAATTGATTTTTGTTAAAAAAAAAATGGTTCTCCAAAACAAATTTTCTATTCAGGAATTGAAAAGATGACGTAGAGCGCCATTCCCGAATTTGTTTTTACATGGCTATCTATTAGCAATGTAGATAGCTGTCTATTAGCTTGCTTGCTATTGGCTGTGTAGCTTGCTATCCATTCGCGATATAGCTAGCTAGCGTGCTAGCTAGCTATATCTATGGCTGGCTATTGGCTATATGGCTAGCTAGCTTTCTATCTGAGTTACTTCCGGGTTGAGTGAAGGCTGGCGCGTGTGCCTCCCACCGCTCACCCACAGAAAAACATCCTGTGACTGTAAAGTGACCTTGAGAGTTTTGAAAGGCGCTTATAAAGGAAATATAGTATGGTATAGTATAGTATAGTAATAATACAATTCATTTCTAAGCGCCTTTCAAAACTCTCAAGGTCACTTTACAAGATCAATTTTTCTGTGGGTGAGCAGTGGCAGCCACATAGTATAGTATAGTATAGTATAGTATAGTATAGTATAGTATAGTATAGTACAGTAATAATACATTTCATTTCTAAGTGCCTTTCAAAACTCTCAAGGTCACTTTACAGGATCAGTTTTTCTGTGGGTGAGCAGTGGCCGCCACATAGATTCTTGTAAATGTAAAATATTTTTTTGCAAAAATACAATCATCCATCCATATCTAAATACATTTTTTTATGAAAAGGTTTCTGCAGCCGTCATCTGTACTTCTTTGAAGGCTCCTCATCCGAAAAAGCTTTTTCATCTAGAGCTACCAGCAATTTTAGTTCTCTGACGAAGCTTTTCGGATGAGGAGCGAAACATCCGGCACCTTCAAAGAAGTACAGATGACGGCTTGAAGAAACCTTTTCATCGATGGATCACTCCTGTACGACTGAGAGTGCATTTTAAGGGGATTTTCTCTCACCAGGAAGGCTTGACACTCCAGCAGAGGTTCGAGTCGATGCTCGGAGAGAATGACGGTGCAGGCGGAGAACGACTGCTTCAGCGTCTTTCGAAGCACCTGCAGCGTTCTAAGAACACAAACGAAACAATGATGACCACTACACCTTGACATTTTGACCAAAAGCCCTCGCCGGGGTCGCCGACTCACATGGGGTCGAGGTACGACGAGGGTTCGTCCAGCAGCAGGATGCGCGCCTTGCTGAGGATGGAGCGAGCAAGACACATCAGCTGCTTGTGTCCGTTGCTCAGCACGTTGCCGCCGTCCTCCAGCTGAAAGTCCAACTTGTCGGGGAACTGCTCGATCACCGACTTCAAGCCCACCTTAATAATAATCATAATCATAATAATAATAATCATAATACATTTCATTTCTAAGTGCCTTTAAAAACTCTCAAGGTCACAGGATCCGTTTTTCTCTGGGTGAGCAGCGGCAGCCACACGCGCCAGCGTTCATTCAACCCGGAAGTAACTTAAATAGATAGAAAGCTAGCTAATAGATAGCCAACAGATACCTAGCTAGATAGCTAGTCAGTTACATAGTGAATAGCTCGCTAGCTAGCAAATAGCTAGCCATATAGCTAATAGATAGCAAATAATAATACTAATAATAACAATAATAATAATAATAATAATACATTTCATTTCTAAGTGCCTTTAAAAACTCTCAAGGTCACTTTACAGTCACAGGATCCGTTATTCTCTGGGTGAGCAGCGGCAGCCACACGCGCCAGCGTTCATTCAACCCGGAAGTAACTTAAATAGATAGAAAGCTAGCTAATAGATAGCCAACAGATACCTAGCTAGATAGCCAGTCAGTTACATAGTGAATAGCTCGCTAGCTAGCAAATAGCTAGCCATATAGCTAATAGATAGCAAATAATAATACTAATAATAACAATAATAACAATAATAATACATTTCATTTCTAAGTGCCTTTAAAAACTCTCAAGGTCACTTTACAGTCACAGGATCTGTTTTTATGTGGGTGAGCAGCGGCAGCCACACGCGCCAGCGTTCATTCAACCCGGAAGTAACTTAAATAGATAGAAAACTAGCTAATAGATAGCCAACAGATACCTAGCTAGATATCCAGTCAGTTACATAGTGAATAGCTAGCTAGCTAGATAGCAAATAGCTAGCCAGATAGATAATAGATAGCAAATAATAATAATAATAATAATACATTTCATTTCTAAGCGCCTTTCAAAACTCTCAAGGTCACTTTACAGTCACAGGATCAGTTTTTCTGTGGGTGAGCAGCGGCAGCTAAGACAAATAGATAAAAAGCTAGCTAGCTAGCTAGCCAATCGATAGTCAACAGATACCTGGCTAGATAGCCAGCCAGCTAGATAGTGGATAGATAACTAGCGACATAGCTAGATAGCTAATAATCACAACATGCTAAGCGAATGCTAACGTACGACGAGTACCTCGTCGGCGACCCGCCATAGCTCGTCGTCACTGTAGCGTCCGTGAGGATCCAAGTTCATCCGAAAGGTTCCGGTGAGGATGAAAACTTTCTGGAGGTGACAAATATCAGGAAGGCGTAAACGTCAACACAAATCTTGCTAACACAAATTTACTAGGAGTGAATAATGGCTAAAATGAAGGGTAGGAGAGATGGCAAGCAAGATTTGACCAGAACTGTTGGGAGGGGATCTAATTGACAGGAACAATTCTTGGATTTAGGAGGAGGGGTACAGAGGAGCTGGTGGATTTTGTTGACTTTTTCAGAAAAGAATACAAGGAGAGAATTGCAGGTTAATCCGTTCCCAGGTCCCCATAAAACATACGAAATGCAAATACTTCAATGCAGTGTAAGAAACCTTAGACTTTCTGATTTCATAAGAAAAAAAAAGAGTTAATTCCCAAGTAATGTGGGTCTGGAGTTATCTGAGTTTGAAATTGGGGCGGCTGTATAAAATGTAATACATATACAGTGATACCTCAGCTTATTAACTCAATTGGTTCCCAGAAAGTGTGTGTAAGGTGAAAAGTTCGTCTTCCAAACATGTATTTCCCATAAGAAACCATTAAAATGAGAATAATCCATTCCCAGGTCCCCATAAAACATACAAAACGCAAATACAGTAAAGTCTCGTTATATCGATATCGGTTATATCGATAGTACTGCTTATTACGATACTATTTCTATGAACGCAAGGAGAAAATTTACATGCCGCAGGATCGGATATATCCATAGTCCGGTTATATCGATATTTTTTCCGACTCCCGAGAATATCGATATAACGAGACTTTACTGCACTTCGCCCTCATGGGAGGGAAAAACATTGCCAGATATCTGACCAGTGCTTTATAGGCAACCCACCTACCAAGAAAACTCAAAACCCCCAAAAATTCGGGAATGGCGCTCTACGTCTTGCTTTTCAATTCCTGAATAAATTCAGGAATGACAGCGAATGAGTTAAAAAAAAACAACCAGATTCTGGTTCACTCGATTTGCCGTCGACATGTTGAACGATTGGTCCCGCCTCATTCTGCTGACTGCCCCCACTAGAAAACTCATAACCCCGCCCATTTCCCCCCACACGGTTGCCGTACCTGCGGCACGACGCCAAATGCCTTCCTCCAGGTGTGAAGCGACACAGAATTCCAGGAGACGCCGTCAACGGAGATTTCGCCGTCGGTGGAAGCCAAACGCAGTAGAGCAGACAGCAAGGTGCTTTTTCCCGAACCAGTACGACCGAGGAGACCGACCTGGGGGGGGGGGGGGGGGGGGCGGCAAAACCGTTACGACCACCACACATTTCATGGCGATTGGTGACGGGATCCCCAAACTGACGCTTTGTCCGCCCTCCACCGAGAAGCTGACGTCGCTAAGGATGGCCCGTCCGCCTTCCGTGTACTTGACGGCGAGGCCCTTCACGTCCATTTGTCCTCGGTTGGGCCAGTAGTCTTGAGCGTGCGGGTTGTCAATGACCAGGTCGCTTCCTGATTTGCCTGCCCGACCTGCCGAAACGTCTTCCGATGGAAGGTCGATGAACTTGAAGACCCGATCCACCGAGCGCATCTGAGGAGCAGGTGGAGGTTGATTTTGAACAAACATAAACGAAGCTACGGGACGACTACTGACGATTATTCTTGCTATGAAATTTTCAAAATGGGTTAGCGACTGTCAGAGATGTTCGGTCGGACACTGTGGACAAAGGCTAGAACACAGAAAGATTGTCTTTTCCTGCCGGCAGGAGACGTAGCCATTCATGACAGACGCCTGAATTCCGCAGCCATCTGCCAAGCTATTTATTGAGAGTATATGCAAATTTAAGTAAAACATAGTTTTCTTGATTAAAATAACACACCCCTGGTACGTTGTAAGCACGAACAGCTGTAAGCAATAAAACATTTTCCATGAACTGATAAATTTGTAACCTAGCTAATGAGCTCTTCCTGTGAAGGAGTTTCAAGTCATAAATTGCTTCGGTGATAAGGAGTTTCCCAAGTCCTAAATTCTGTCCAAGGCCAGATCTCCGTGATGAAGATGACAGTTTAAGAGGCTGTGTCTGTTGACCTCAGATTGACCCCAGGTTTCTCTATGCTTCAATTGTGTACTCGAATCACACATGTTCACTAAGCATATAACAGCATGAAACTTTTAAATATGATAACTTCTATTGTGTCTAATCTCTATCAGCGACCACCGTCGCTAACCCAATTCTAGCTGCCTCCCTTTAAAGACTATTTTTGTCACCTGCTCTTGCAATCGACTCGTACTCGTTCCTAACTCTTCTCGTAACCTACTTTGCATTGTCCGCCGGACAGTGATGATGTCATCGCGTGTGTGTGCGTGCGGCGTGTTTGTATGTGTGCATACTAGACTGTCCACGGTGATGCTGGTGATGACGGCCCACTGGAACGTCCCCAGGATGAGCATGGCCAGCGCAACGATGATGCCGATCTCACCCGGCTTCTCCTCTGTGGAAACACACACACACACACACACACACACACACACACACACACACACACACACACACACGCGCACACACGCACACACACACACACACACACACACACACACACACACACACATTTTTGCTGCATGGTGGGGACAAGGTGTGTGAGGGATTTGCCCCCGTGGGAACCCAATTTCAAACATGAACAAAATATATTTGTAAAACTCATAAAAATGTGATTTTAGGACACACATTTTTTTTACCCGTGCTCACTATTCACACACACACACGCACACATTTTTGCTGCATGGTGGGGACAAGGTGTGTGAGGCATTTGCCCCGTGGGAACCCAATTTCAAACATGAAGAAAATATATTTGTAAAACTCATAAAAATGTGATTGTAGGACACACATTTTTTTTGCCCGTGCTCACTATTCACACACACAAGCACGCACACACGCACACACACACACACACACACACACACACACACACACACACACACACACACACACACACACACACACACACACACACACACACACACGTATACATTTTTGCTGCATGGTGGGGACAAGGTGTGTGAGGCATTTGCCCCGTGGGAACCCAATTTCAAACATGAACAAAATATATTTGTAAAACTCATAAAAATGTGATTTTAGGACACACATTTTTTTTTGCCCGTGCTCACTATTCACACACACAAGCACGCACACACACACACACACACACACACACACGTACACACGCACACACACACACACACACACACACACACACACACACGCACACACACACGCACACACACACGCACACACACACACACACATACACACACACATTTCCTGTGCTCTGACATTGTATCCAATTGAACGGCAGCAGTGGACAGAGTGCAGTGTTCAGATAAGACTTGAAATAAGAGTCATCACGCCCTTTTTGGTGGAAACATTCGGTGAGGACGTTCAAAAAAAAAAAAAAAAACCCGATGAGTATTATCGATGTTCACATACGCCCACATTCTCGCCCTATTGTTCGCAAACGATTCGAGAGAGACTTTATTCATCCCAGCAGAGAAGCTACGGAAGCTCCCGGAATCCGATGAGCTCCAAAAAAACAAACATTTCGCAACACCGTCCGTACTCACGGTTGGTTCCCACGGCGATGAAAGCAGCGGCGGTGAAGAAGAGCACAAAGATGACATCGCAGCGAAAGAGGAACCAGCGTAAGGTGGCAAGGTAGTGAAACCAGGTGGCCGTGTGGGTGTTGAGCGCCTTGTGGAAGAGCATCTCAAAGTACGTCTGACGTCCGAAGGCCCGGATGGTCCACAGGCCCTTCAGCGAGATGATCACGTGCGAGAAGATCGTACTGCGAGCTGTGTGGCATCAATTTAAAAAAAAAGTACTATTACTACAATTCTGAAGGAAGTGGGAGTGGGGCCATGAGTGATTGATGTTCTTCTGGGCGGTCAGCCTGCTGCACGTACCAGGATGGGGATGAAGGAAATCCCACACCATCCCAACCCAGTGCCCCCCTCGTCATTTTAGCGAAACGATAAGCAGTTAGTGCCGCAAACTTTTTTCTGTCAATCGTCCGCGTTCACCTTCAGCCTCCAGCAGCTTGAGTTGCTGCCCTGTCCTGAGGAAGTACTTCCTGAGGATGACAAAGATGACAGCCAGCGGGATGGCGGCGATGAAGATGTACGGACGGATGATGGACACAGTGAAGATGGCGCCCAAGACGATCACTGACAGCTAGGGGTGGGGGGAGGTGGGAAGGGGAAATGTATACGTTAAGAGCGAATCTTTGTTGCACATTTATAAATGCAATGTCTTGAAATCTGCTTTTTTGTTGCATTTTTGAGAGTGTGAGAGAAAGAGAGAAAGAAAGACAGAGAATGAGAGAATGTGAGAGATAGAATGTGTGAGAGAGAGAATACAAGAGAGAGAATGTGAGAGAATGACTGGATGTGACAGAGACAGAATGTGAGAGAGAATGAGAGAGACTAAGGGAAAGAAAGTAAGGACGAGAATGTGAGAGGGAGAATTTGAGAGAGAGCGAGAGACAATGTGACAGAGACAGAGAGAGAGAGAATGAGAGAGTGTGAGAGAGAGAGAGATAGACATACAGAGAGACAGATAGAGAATGAGAGAGAATGTGTGAGAGACAGAGAATGTGAGAGATAGAATGTGTGAGAGAGAGATAGACACACAGAGACAGATAGAGAATGAGAGAGAATGTGTGAGAAAGATAATGTGAGAGAGACAAACAGAGAGAGAGAGAATTAGAGAGAGAATGACAGAGAAAGTGACAGAGACAGAGAGAGAATCAGAATGTGTGAAAGAGAGAGAGAGAGAGAGAGAGAGAGAGAGAGAGAGAGAGAGAGAGAGAGAGAGAGAGAGAGAGAGAGAGAGAGAGAATGAGAGAGAGAATTAGAGAGAGAGAATGACGGAGAAAGCGAGAGAGACAGAGAATCAGAATGTGTGAGAGAGAGAGAGAGAATTAAAGAGAGAGAATGACAGAGAAGGTGATAGAGACAGAGAGAGAGAGAGAGAGAGAGAAAGAGAATGTGAGAGAAAGAGAGACGGGAAGCGAGAGAGAATGACAGAGAATGTGAGAGATACAGAGAGAGAGAGAGAGAAAGAGAATGTGACAGAGAGAGAGAATTAGAGAGAAGACAATTTAAGATATGTGAGAGAGAGACAAAGTGAGAGAGACAGAGAGAGAATGTGAGGGACAGAGACAGACAGACGGAGAGCGAGAGAGAGAATGAGAGAGAATGTGAGAGTGACAGAGAGAGAGAATGTGGGAGAAAGAGTGAGAGCATCAGTGAGGGAATGCTGTAGTTGTAGTCGCTCCATTTCTCAAGTGTTACCTGAATGAGGTCGAACAGCACCAAAGGCAGCATATCGTCGATGGTGGCCATGTCCTTGGTGAATCTGTTCATGATGCGGCCTGACGCCCAAACAAAAACCAAAATGGTGGTCGGGGGGTGGTGACGATGGGCATCCGACAGACGACGTGGCGCCGCCTCCGGCTCACCTGTCTTCATGGTGTTGAGCAGCGCCATGGGAGCGCGCAGCACGGAGCTGAGCATCTGATCGTGCAGCCTCTTGGAGACGGTGAGCAGCGTGTGGACCAGTGGCAACCCCCGGAAGAAACCCAACGCCAGGACGCTCTCCGAAGTGGCCACGTAGATGTAGATGATGTAATAGGCGCTGGTGGGCGTCACGATGACCGCCAAGTGGGTAGGCGGCGACGAGGCGTTGGGGTGCTGCTCGTCGATGTAGTTGGGCGACGACGGGTTGGCGCCGTCTCTCCAGATGGTACTGATGGGACGGACAGAGATCAAGACAATTCGGAGGGTTTCTTCACGTTTTTTTTCCGAAGAAGGTGCTACAGTGATACCTTGGTTTATGAACCCCTTGGCTCACGAAGTTTTCGGTTTACGAACGTTAAATTTATGAAAATTTTACCTTGGCATGCAAACTATTTTTCAGAATACACACGGAGCACCACAATGAATGGTGTGTCGTTCGCGAATGAGCCCGTTCTCCTAACAAGAAAATGGCAACCGACACATTTTCGTCCTCTATTCCCCGCCCCCAGTCTTCGCTTAAAGCCACATGATTGGTAAAGAACGCAGCAGTGAGGGGAGGGGATTTAAACAGTAAAGAGACAGGCAGACGACAGAGAGTGAGAAAATGGATTTCAATTTTGATAGTTAAAAGGCAGTGTAGACTGCAAGGTTAAAATATCCATCAATCACGCTCCACAAAAACCC
The DNA here is from genome assembly GCF_051943395.1 of Hippocampus bargibanti. Taxonomy (NCBI): domain Eukaryota; kingdom Metazoa; phylum Chordata; class Actinopteri; order Syngnathiformes; family Syngnathidae; genus Hippocampus; species Hippocampus bargibanti. The sequence goes on along the minus strand of NC_142738.1, from coordinate 3,964,745 downwards.
GCACAAGCCATCTGTACACTTGATGCAAAAAGCTATCAACCCAGCCAAACAGAACACAATTGATGAGGAACTAGGTAAAATGATCGCAGAGAAAGCTACAAGGGATCATTCCTCAAGATGGTGAAGGAAGAAGGCTACGTTCCTCATCAAGTGTTTAATGCTGATGAAACCGGCCACTCCATTCCATCAAGCCATCAACGACCATCACAAAGGTAAATAAAATGACTTTTAAATACAGTACAGTTTATTTCTTATATATTATAAAGTAGAAAATAATGTTTTATGGGGACCTGGGAACGGATTATTCTCATTTTAATGGTTTCCTATGGGAAATTAAATTTTGAGATACACACTTTTCACCTTATACACTCTGTCTGGGAACCAATTAAGTTCGTAAGTCAAAGCATCGCTGTACTTACTCGGTAATGAGGTAGATCCCGATGACCGAACCCGCAACCTTCAAACACAGCGAGAAATAATCAACTTGCGTTAGCGAAACGTCGACATGGGATTATACACACGTGTGTGTGTGTGTGTGTGTGTGTGGTCACCTCGATAACAAAGACCACAAAGATGAAAATGAGGACGTAGACTAAGCTCCTGTTGGTGGTGACGTAGCGCAGGTAGGTGCTCCATGACGTGGTCTCAAACACGTTCTCGCGTTCGTCCGCAAAGCATTGCTGTCGGGGATAACCGCAACCACAAGACAAATTACGCAGAGATCTGAATTTATCGGGAATTGAAAATATGACGTGCGACATTCCCGAATTTGTTCGGGTTTTGGTTTTTCTTGCGATAAAGCGCTGGTCAGACCTCTGGCAATGTTTTTTTCCCTGCCAGAAGTGGGCAGCATTTGTCTTTTGTACAGCCACCCACATTTCAATCTCAGATAACTCCAGATGATTAATTTAGGAATTAACGTTTCTGATGAAAGAAGAGAGTTTAAGGTTTCTAAACGCTGCATTTAATGTTTACATAGTCCTAAAACTCAATATTCTGGAATCCTGAAATTTGAGTGAGAATGACAAAAACCCTGGCACTGGACTGTACACATTTTTGCACATCGTCTGGAAGTGAATGAGTTAATTGATTCTAGAAAAAAAACTTATCATCTAGAAAAGTTTGTAACTTGAGACGTGTTTTCCATGTAAAAGCCCTAATCCGTTCCTAGCTCCCCCAAAATTCAGACATGTTTCCGAAAGCATATAAATTCATCAAAATATGTAACAAATACAAGTTTCAATTAGAATATTGTCTCCGAGAATATATATTTTTTTGCCTGGTGTTCCTTTAACAATCCAAAAACGTCCGAGGCCAACATCAGCATAGTGAAGGATCAATCACCCGACTGGTGAACACTTTTTGTGGGTGATTCACATTCACGTAAAACTATCGGGACACATTATGGCGAGAAAGGAGAATGGCATATTTATCTATCCAGATACATAGACACATTTGGTAGAGGTCCCTCTTAGCCAATAGGATGCCAGGATGATGCATGGTAGTTGCCAATAGCAGAGCAGCTACAAGTATGTTGCGTTCAGGAAACTCTGAGCAAACCCATACTGTATTTTTAACTCTTATATCTTGTCATTTCTTTCTTTTGTAACTAGAGGCAACGTGGAGGCCTTTCATAACTTGAACATTTTGTTCACCCTCCGCACCCTGCCCACCACCTTTTCCTCCGACTCCCTTCAGGCAGGCGCTACCGATCCATGCGCACCAAATACAGCAGACATTTAAAGGACAACCGACACCATTTTTTTGTTTCCTAACTGACATCAGAAAAACGTTTCATAGCATCTAAAATACCCAAAACACGCAGGCTGATATTTCAGTCAAATGCAAAACACCAATAAAAATGAGTTAAAGTGTGCTAAAACTGCTACAAATAAGCTCAAAACTGGGGATATTCAGAAAGTCCCGCCCCCTTGTTCGTGACGTCACTATGGGTCACACACTGCCTTGCTCCAGAATCAAAGCAATGGCTTCAGAGAGTTCAGGTTTGGAGAAGATGCTTTCTTGTTACTCATCCAGTTATGAATATGATTCAAATAGTTCTGAAGAGGAAAGCATAAATGTTTGCAATCGATTAAAGAAGTCCTTTCGTATCAATTCGAGCCGTCGCACACAGAAAATGCACAAGATGGTGCACAAGCTGCGTTTCGTCCAGTATATGAAATGGGTTGATTTGTCCGCTGGGAATTTGTGCAAACTTACACCTTCTTTATGCGTGTTACCGCAATTGGCTGCCACACGATTCACCATCGCGTTATATATGTAGTTTTCCTTCTAATTTTGCAATCAACACAGTGTTTTCAGACGAAAAAAAGTACCCAAAATGCATTGTGTGTCGCTTTCTCTGTCAGGGGCGTTCCTTTAGTGACGTCATTTCGGGCATCATCATCAACTCGAAAACAAGACTTCATGAATATTCAGCTCGTGTCTTAAAACGTAAAATATAGCTATATTCGGTGGAATCTTTGTAAAATGCGCTCAGTAGAAGTCATTTGAAGTCATTTTACAAATTATGGACGCAACTTGTCCGGGGGCGTCGGTTGTCCTTTAAACGGCATCTTCAACCGTCGCCATTAACTCTCTAAACAGTAACCTAAATATAACTGTATAGTGCCTCTTTGCCATTTTTGTAATGATGATACTAGTGCAGCGTGTTCTACCGGAGATAAATTCCTTGTGTGTTCTACATACTTGGCCAATAAAGATGACTGATTCATAAGTACTCGTGAACCCGCGACAGCATACAGAGGGCTAAAAGCAAATCCCAAAGGCGTTACTACCTCCATGTCTTCTTCGTCCACCTCCTCGCTGATGTCATAGACGCTGTCTTTGGACAGACGTCGGGAGTAGATGTCCATGTCGGACGGCATGTCGCAGTGGGACGGCGCGATGGAGAGCTTCTTCCGGAAGGACGTCTGCATCTGCTCGTGTCGCTCGTGGCCTTGCGTGGCCGTGATGAACGCCAGCACGGACTGCCGGCGCTGCCCGCCCAGGTGGGGGAGGCCGTGGTGGTACATGTTCCCTCGAGGGAGAACTTCTTCCACTTGGTCGTCTTCGGGTACCATGGAGAATTTCCTTTCGGAGAGCTCCCGCACGGCGTCTTCCATGGACGCGGGCGGCGCCCCGGTGGCGTTCTGCTGACCAATGAAGGAGAACTTGCGGGCGGCGGCCAGGGGGTTGAGGATGAGCGACTGTTTGCGCTTTTCCGGGTAACCGTCGCCAGCGCCTTGGGGCCCGTTGATGATCGGAGGGGGCGGCGGGTGGCGGACAGAATGGCGTCTGGACTCGGGCCCTCTGAAACCGGCGGTCTCGTCCACCGAGACCCTACGTAGCGTTTCGGTGAGGATGGAACCGCGGCGCTCGGCGTTGACGTTGTCGTACGCCTCCATGCCCAGCAACAGCGAGCTGAAGTCGGGACGCTGAGCTTGGAGCTCTGAAAAGCTGCCATAGAAGTAGCAGTCGCCGTTGTGGAGGAGCAAGATCTGGTCGGCGCGCTTCAGGTGCTCCAGCTTGCTGGTCACCACGATGCGAGTCTTGGAGGACATTAGATTGCAGACGCACCTGGAAACGGATGCTGCTATGAGGACAGAGTTGGAAAGTGCTTTCTTGATAATAAAATTGCCTTTCTTCCATGAATATGTGCACAGCAAAAACATCTCAAATCATCTTCCGTAATTGAAATAAATGGAAATGCCATTAATCCGTTCCTGCCGCCCTCTTAAAAACATACAATTCTCTTTTTCTTTCAAACAAAATAAAATTGAACTCCATAATATTGTACTTTTTTGAAGAGCTTTTCACTCGCTGAGGCTTCCTACCATCTTTGTCACTGCTTTATTTTCTGTATACGATAGTTGTCCATGTTAGCACTTTGTTCCATCTTTCGCTGTTGTTAAAGCGCTATACAAATCAAGGTATATATTGTATTGTATATTGTATTGTAATGTATCTGCCAAACTGCTACTTGCTGTAAATTAAGATGATTTTTTTTCCTAGTAAAAAATACATTTAAAAAAGTGGCAGGTTGACGAGGCTTGTCGAGAAAAAAATCCCACAAAAAAAATATAAATATTTTAAAAATTTTGACAAATAAACAAATAAATAAATTATATATAACATATATTAAGAAAAAATAAAATAAAATTCTAAATATTATAATCCAAAAGTGCTGATCTGCAAATATTTGGTATTCTACAGGAAAAAGATGACATTTATCTTAGAAATGTACAACTGCGTCTTTCCTCCAGACAGGATAATGTGCATTGCAAATTAACTCGTGTCCCGTAGTTTTTTAACTAATTCATTGCCATTCATGAATTTATTCGGGAATTGAAAATAAGACGTAGAGCCCTATTCCCGAATTTGTTCGGGTTTTGTTTTTTCATGCTTGCGTGCCGATAAAGCGCTGGCTATGGCCTCTGGCAATGTTTTTACCTTTCCACAAGGGGGCAGCATTTCCCTTTTTTCCATGTTAGCACTTTGTACCAGCTTCAGCTGTTGTTAAAGCGCTATATAAACCAATATGCATGTATTGCATTGTATTTTGGACAGCCGCACCTATTTCAAGCTCATATAACTCCAGACGCGGAATTAACTCTTTTTTTCTGATGAAAGATGAGAGTCTAAGCTTTCTTATGCTGCATGTAAATGTATGTGTTGTTCTAAAACTCAATATTCTGTGGGTCCGGGAATTCGAGTGACAATGACAAAAACCCTGGCACTGGAGTGGACACGTTTGTGCACATCGCCTGGCAGTGAATGAGTTAATATCAACATTTTATTTATCATCTGGTGTTTTGATGCACATGTTATCATTTTTCCGTCTCATTTTAGGAATGTATCAAAAAATTTGATTTGTAATACTTCTCAAAAATCTCTTTCTCTGTCACAATATCTAAATGTGTGAAAGGCGCGTCCAGCAGGTAGAGGTCAGCATCTTTGTACACCGCTCTGCAGACACACACAAGTGGTTATTTGTCATGGGTGAAAACGGCGAATAATGTGGCTTTAAACGGAAGCCATGCACGACACTTACCGCAGTGAAAAAATGCCATAAATAATTTATCATAACGTGAGTCACACACATGAGCACAAACGTCAACACATACGTCATTAAAATCCTAATTAGACTTCAGAGAGCAGCTGAGTAGAGATGGTAAAACACTTTTAGAGAAGACGTTTCCTGTAAATGAAGCCCTCCACCGACACCCCACCCCCCACTTATCATGGCGGATATGTTCCTGATTCATCCGCAATGGGTACACATCCACCAAAGTGACTCCACCTGTTGTGAATTTTGTCGTCATGGGTAGGCGAACTTTTAGCAGGGCACATAAAGACTAAGAATTAAATTCAAGGAACCCACCTGAGCTCACGGTTTGTAATTAATCACCCAAAATAAAAGACAATTTTCTCTCATGCATCGAAATCAACTCGTTGGATGATGGGAAGGAAATATGGGACACGGAAAGTACCTGGCCAAACCCAGACGGGCCCTCTGACCGCCGCTGAGTGTCACGCCTCCTTCGCCCAGCGGCGTCTTGTCCTTGTCAGGCAACAAGGCGAAGTCCTACGGCGGGGCACAGCACATCATTTGATAGTGAAATCATGACATCATCGAGAAAAACGGACTGTTTGACTTTTTCCTGTGATACTTTCTGTTCGGTGAATCGGTGCGTTGGCGATAGGGCCGGAATGAAAACAATGCTGTGTTTATGGAAAAAAAGAAAAGGGAGAACACCAAGACAAGTTCCCAAAGTGAATTTTTAAAAATATGTCTAGAGTGGCTTTTTAAAATAAATAAATACATAATCAACCAAATAAGTACAAAATAAATAAATACATATAGAAAGAAACAAATAAATAAATACACAGATAAAACAACAAATGAACTACAAAATAGAGAAACATACAAATAAACAAATAAAATAAAAAAAAACAACCAAATAGAAAATGAATACATTCATATAAAAATAAACAAACAAATGCATAGATAAACATACAAACAGACATGTACAAATAAGCATATAAATAAATACGTCAATAAATAAACAACCAAATAAATAGAAAATAAATCAATACATACAAATGAAATAAAAAAAATAAATAAACCGATAAACAAACAAACTTCAATGTAAATAAAAATAGAAACAAATAAATATACAAATATACAGATAAATAAACCAACAAATATAAACATATTAAAAGAAAAATAAATAAATAGAGATAAACCAACTAATTAACTACACAATAAATAAATAGAGGCACAAAACAGATGAAAAGATACACAAATAACCAACCATATTCATAGAAAATAAATCAATACACATAAAACAAATCAATAAATACGTAGATAAACAAACAAATAAACTAGAAAATAAATCAATAGAGAAAAAATATATGTACAAATAGACAGATAAATAAATCAACAAATAAACATAAAAATATACAAATAAATAAACACACAGATCAACAAAATTACACAATACATAAATAAATAGAGAAATAATTAAATATACAAATAAACAAACAAATAAATAAATAAAGATAACAAATGTTTATTTATTCAAATAAATCTAAAAATACACAGAGGGCGGTAAGCAAAACATGAATACGAGCTTACATGCAGGGCATTTTCCCTGCTGGATGCCAGATTACCCAGAATTTTGCAGCACCAGGAGATTGTTTTTGCTTCTATATTTACTTTTTTTGTTCTACATGTAAATACAGTAAAAGTAACAAGTCGCTGAACACAATGTCGCAAGAAAAAAAACTGATTAAAAAAAATGGATGTTTTGAAAATGACATTTTCAATTTTTACCAGCTGGTATTCATGATCACAAGATAGGACGGGGACAAGCGGTGTCGACGTCACCGATAACGGATGGATGATGGGGTGATTGATGATCACGGTTGAAAATTCCTACCTCTTGTGACGCGGGACTTTCACACTCCTGACGTCACGGCATGAAGGACCACAATCAACAGCGAGTTGAACAGTTTGATATCACAACTGGTCTCGTATAAACAAGCAACATGAAGCGGATTGAGTAGAGACGATTTTTTTTTTCCGTCACGTGCGTTTTTGTCTTGTTTTTTGTTTTTTTTTTGTTATCACGTGAACACTTTGCCAGAAGGAACAAAATGGCCTCCGGTGGTTGTCAAGCCATGTGGACAGTGCACACTGTGCTTGTTTGCTGTGGCAACAGCAAATGTTTGGGAGCTAAACATCCGAAAGAGCACCCTTCGCCGCCGCCGATGAGGTGGCGTGCGGCCATCTTCACAGCACACGATCAAAACAAATATCCAAATTGAGGATTTCATCGCGTCATACAAAAAATAAATAAATAGATTAAATATTTCCCAAAAAAGTACATTCAGGCAGAAAAATGAATTATTTAGACCACTGGTGTCAAGGTTGAGGCCCGGGGGCCAAATCTGGCCCTTCACATCAATTTATTCGGCCCGCAAAAGCAAATCAAGCATGTCAATGTCCATGATGCTAGCTAAAGTCCAATCCAAAATTTCAAATTGTCGTATGTAAACCACAAAAACAGTCATTATTTTTTATTCTGATTTGAAAACTAGTTATTCCTCAATTTGTTATGTGCTCTGTCGATTTCCTTCACAGACAATTGTCGCATATTGATTGTTTATTTTTGTGTGTGAGAGACTACGAAGGACACTGCTAGTCTGTGTTATCCTGTCCATTATGGACAAGCAAGCAGCTCACGTTACATGGCAGTGACAGAGCTGCACGTTTCCATGGTAACAGAGTGGCCCTAATTCCACCGAGGGGTCTTCACTCAACAATCGGGTTTATGAAAGTGTCTGTATGTGTGTGTCCGTGTGATCATAAGTAAATGCGGTCTGGAGAGAGGTGAATATTTTTGAAGCCTTATGAAGGCAGAAACGTGTCGCATGTTTCTCTGATGGTTTCTGTTAGAACTTCCGAAGCTGAATAAGTGTTGGGTCAATGGCGCGCGAGATGGTGTAAAAAAGGGCAATTGGGACGCTCAAAATGTCACCCGGCTTTTTTTTTTCCACATCTGATATCTGCGTGGCTGTCGTTAGAACAGAAGATTTCAGGTGATGGAAATGTACGCACCTCTTCCAGCTGACAGGCTTTGATGACGGAGGTGTATCGGTATTCGTCGTAGGTGAGGCCAAACAGGATGTTGTCGCGGATGGTGCCCGGCATGATCCACGAGGTCTGCGAGGAGAAGGAGACGCGGCCGCTGTGCCGGATTTTACCCTCGGACGGCATGAGTTCTCCCAGGATCAACATGAGGAGCGAACTCTGTGGGAAGGGGCAGAGTGGTGCTACGAAGCGGCCATTTTGGGTCCTCTGAAGCGGCCATTTTGGAAAATGGGCCGCGGGTAGATTATTTTCCATATTGTGAGACAGAGGCTGACATTGGAGCTAATCCAAATAAATCGAAGACCCACATGGGGAAATACGGGTAACAATGCAACTCGGGCGTGAAGGCTAACCTTTCCGGAACCTGTTGATCCAGCCACCGCCAACATTTTGCCCTTCTCCAGGTATAGGCTGATGTTCTTCAGAACCGGCGTCACATAGAGGTTGGTGAAGAAGAGGCCGCCGTTGGCATGGCCGCTCGCTTTGCTCTCCTGCTTGATCTTCTCGAACAGCTCCACGATCCCCTACAGTCAAAAAAAAAATACGATTTAGCTCGGGCAGCGTGGTGTAATAGTGGTTTGCGCGTCCGCTTCGTAGGTTTGAGGATCTGGATTCGAAGATGGTCTTACTGTGTGAATTATGGGTGTGCACAATGCGGTTATGTATTTATGTATTTTTGTATCTATTATGTATTTATGTATTATGTATTATGTATTATGTATTATGTATTATGTATTATGTACTATGTACTATGTACTATGTATTATGCATTATGTATTTATGTATTTATTTATCCATCCATTTATTTATTTTATCTATTTATTTCTATTTTTTTATGTATTTTAATTTATCAGTATTTTTACATATTAGTTTATACCTTTTATAATTTAATTTAGCTTCTATATTATTAATTTTAAAAAGATTACTTGAGAAATGTGTCTATGTTTTGATGATTTTTGTAAGGTGATTTTGATTTGTGTTTGTATTCCATAAGGGATTTTGGAGGAAGGTGTTTTTATTATTTTCAGGGAGTCTTGATTTTTGTTTATTATTATTATTATGATTATTATGATGCTAATTATTATTATTAACTTTTTTAACCCTTTCATGCAGCTCATTACATGACAACATGATAAATTGTTCCTGAAAGGATTCAGGGAGTCATTTGGAATGATTCCCAGGCATTAATGGGTCGATCAGAGAGATTTTTGTGTATTCTTTTCAGAAATGGATGACGAAGGCTCACCTCATCCCAAGAAGCAGAGACATTGATGAGCTCCAGTTCAGTAGTGGTCAGATTGTACTCCAGAACACGGTACTCCTCCTTCATCAAGAAATCCTAAATCAGGCAGAAAAAAAAGAAAAAATGAGTACACCTTTTTTTCATAATACCGTATTTTCCGGTGTATAAAGCGCCCCCAAAAGCCTTTATTTTCTTCAAAAGTTGACCCTGCGCCTTATACGCCTGTGCGCCTTATACTGTAGATGAAAAAAGTTTGAAAATACACCATTCATTTGGGGTGCGCCTTACACAATGGAAAATACGGTACCTTTTAAACAAGAGATCAATTCAATGTGGATAAAAGCGAAGGTTAACCCACCTCGATCTTGTTGACCAGTGCCAGCGTGTCGTACCACATCTGGATGGAGCCCGGAAGCTGGCGAGTGAGCGTCATGCGCAGCACCATGCAGTAGGACGCCGTGGTGAAGATGCGGCGCAAGATGATACCTTTGCCCAGAGCATGCGGCACGATGGCCGACACGATCACCAGGATGGCAGAGAAGAAGTAGGCGGCGCTGTAGAAGTAGCGCAGCGAGCCTATCTTTCTCGTCAGTGTCACCTCATCCCTGAAGGGAAAGACGACGAGTGAGAGTTTGCCAATTCATATCGGCTAGATGCTAAAAAGTCACATTTTACGCGATGCTAATTACTGGGTGCGCCATTATGGCATCTTGTGGCGATGTTTTAGGACACTTGATCCACGCAAGAGGAAATTGTTGGAGACACTTTTGTAATCATGAGTATGCTCTGCGAAAATTACATACAATGTTATTTTATAGTGTGGAATGATCTGGTTAACTCATTCACTGAAAAAACATGTCCGCTCCAGTGCCAGGGTTTTTGTCATTGTCACTTGAATTCCAGGACCCACTGAAGATTGGGTTTTAGGACTGTATAAACATTCAATACAGTGTTGGAAACCTGAGAATCTCTTCTTTCATCAGAAAAGAAAGAGTTCATTCCTAAATTAGATGAATCTGGAGTTATATGAGCTTGAAATGAGGGCAGCTGTCCAAAATACAATGCAATACATAAACATTGGTTTATATGCCGCTTTAACAACAGCTGAAGCTGTAACAAAGCGCTAACATGGAAAAAAGGGAAAATGCTGCCCGGCTTGTGAAAATGAAAAAAAACATTGCCAGAGGCCATGGCCAGCGCTTTATCGGAACCCAAGCATGAATAAACAAAACCCGAACAAAGGCGCTCTACGGCATATTTTCAATCCCCAAATAAATTTGTGAATGGCGGCGAATGAGTTGTTTTGTCACAAAAAAAGATTCCATTCTATATTTTTTTACAGTAAAAATAAAGATAATAGAATAAAATGTGCTTGCTCTCATTTCCGATTCTGTGACATAATGCCAACAATTGTGTCATAAACCAACTCGTCGTACTAGTTGTCATTATCGTCAATGGATTAAGACGACTGATGAACACTGGAGGTGATTCCACATTTTGATAGAACGTGCTTTTAAATGGAGTCCTTATTTTTACATTGCAAGATCACCACATGATTGGAACGTGCCAATTAAAATTGATCATTTTTTACAACGTTTTCTTTAGCATTTTTTACTGCTTATTTTTTTCATGCGTTTTTTTATTTGACATAAAAGGAAATAATATACAAAAAGTGTTTTTAGTATCGACATTATTTTATATTATAAAAAATATATGACGATGTTTACTTTGTAGATGACATAGGGCACATACAAAAAAAAAAAAAACTGCGGACATTCGTGCAGCAATGCTGCCAGAAGTGCGACGGAGTCGTTGTGAACCAACCAAATCGTAGTTTGCTTTTTTTCCCTTACTGTCGGATATTCTTGATGATGGTCTCCATCACCTCCTCCCAGCCGTACGCCTTGACGGAGTGAATGTTCTCCACAATCTCCGAAGTGAGCGCCAGACGACGGTTGGTCATCCCCGCTCGCTTTACCCTTTGAAACAAATCAAGCACACTCGATTATCCGATTGAAATCTAACAACAGGATATGTTAGATTTTTTGTGTGTCAGTCAGTGGACTAAACATGCCGTTAAAATCAAGTGTAATGCATAAAAACAGCTCAATAAAAAATAAATAAACAATGGATTTCCATTTCAGTGCAAAGAAAAGAGAGATGGACAAGATAGGACGTCCTAAGTGGACATCCTATCCCCAGCGGGGGCCCATAAAAACGGAGCCCAAAGGAATACAGAAAAAAACAAAACAGGAATTAAAAGATGACTAATACGATGCGATCTGCTGTGTTTTTTTTTTTTTTTGGGCGCACCGGTGAGGTCCCATCTTCTGCGCGAGGCAAGCCTGGACGATGCCGAGCAGCGTGAGAGCGGCCAGAGCGCAGAAGCCGTTCACCTCGATCAGTTCCCAGATCAAACCCACGCACAGGATGCACTGCAGGGGGGTGATCCACACAAAGTGCGCCAGGCCCAGGCTCTACAAACACACAAAGGAGGAATTTTACTCACTTCCCCCGAAGCGATTCGGCGAGCTTCATGAATATGAAAAAGAAAAATCTAGAAATCAATGAAAAACTTTCTGAAAAACAAATACATGCATATTTGGTGTTTTTATAATAATAATAATACATTACATTTTAAGCACCTTTCAAAGCTCTCAAGGACACTTTTGAGTCACAGACAAGCATAAGCACTATAATAAATAAAATGCAATCACAAATAGAATGCAATAAATTAAATACAATTATAAATAGAAACAGGTGAGAGCAGGACCTACCGAATATTGAATTTTAGGACCGCATAAACATTCAATGCAGTGTAAGAAACCTTAGACTCTCTGATTTCATCAGAGAAAAATTGTTTATTAATTCCTAAATTATATGGGTCTGGAGTTATTTGATCTTGAAATGGGGGCGGCTGTACGAAACACAATACAATCCATTCATATTTATTTACAGTATGTGGCGCTTTCACAAACAAAAGGCAAATGCTGCCCCCTTGTGGGAGGGAAAAACATTGCCAGAGGCCTGACCAGCGCTTTATCTGCACCCACCCGCAATAAAAAAAAAAAAAAAAAAAACTCAAACAAATTCTGGAATGGTAGTGAATGAGTTAACAGTATCACTATCAGTCCCTGTGTCACTTTCAATAATGGTACACTCGAAGTGTGTAGGAGTCCAAAAAGCAAATATACAAAGAAACAAATGAACTTTCCTTGAAGTCCCATGATTGGTGTGAAAAAATATAAATAGCCCTGATCCTTCCCAAATGACCATGACAGAGTCTGCAAACCCCCACCACACACAAACACTCGCACATACACTTACACAAAATCCACAATCACAAAAGCCACATCGTAGGCAGGTGCTAATTGTATGTCGGCGAGTATCAGAGTGCTTCCACATTCAACGTGCGGCCGAGAATATCTCTGCGTTCATCGACGGATGTCGGCTTGGGACATCTTTGACGCACAATCGCTGGTCCATCGCGTTGGTTGATAATCTGTCGCGCGTTGATGGATGTGTGCCAAAAGTCAACCCATCTGACCCTTCCAACTGTGGCTAAGCCCCGCAAACTTTTGGAACTACCTCAAAACTGGTTAGTCACGCCCACAATAAATAAACAAACAAATAAATAAACAAATAAATCAATGGATAAATAAATAAATAAATAAATAAATAAATAAATAAATAAATAAATAAATACTCACACAAGCAAGAAGATTAAAATAAATAAACAGATAAATAATAAGATTAAAATAAACAGATAAATAATCAGATTAAAATAAATAAAATGATATATAGTCAGATTAAAATAAACAAATAAATAAATAGATGAATACATTAATAAATAACAAAATAAATAAATAACAGAATAAAAAAAAACACATAAATAAACAAAGAAACATATAAATAAAGACACAAACAAACAAATAAATAAATACATTAATACCTAAATAAACAAACAAACAAACAAATAAATAAATAAATTTGTAAACACCCTTTCAAAACTCTCAAGGTCACTTTACAGTCAGTTTTTCTGTGGGCGACCAGCGGCAGCCACACGCGCCGGCGTTCACTCAACCCGGAATTACACACTCAAATAGATAGAAAGCTAGCTATCTAGCTAATAAATAGCTCATGGATAGCCAGCTACTCAGCTAGATAGCTAGATAGCTAATAGCCAGCCAGATAGCTAATAGATCGCTAATAGATCGCTAACAGATAGTAAATAGATAGCTAGCAGGTAGGCAGCTCGATAGCCAGCTAGATAGCTTGCTAGATAGCGAGTTAGATAGCCAGATAGCCAGCTAGATATCCAGCAAGATGGATAGAGGGCTTTTGGGATATGTAGCATGACATTATGTAAGTCAGTAAGTGTGTATTGATATTTTGTGTCTTCACAGCGGCATATGCTCACCTCGTCCAACTTGTTCAGGTGGGCCGACATCAGACTCACCAGCTGACTTGTGCTAATTTTATCCAAGACCCGACTAGACAGCTTCAGTGTCTGCGTAAAATAAAAATGTGACAAAAAGCTTCAATTTAGGAGACGCCTCCAACCAAGCAGGCCATCCTCACCTTCTTATAAATGAGGCTGAAGAGGGCGATGCGAATCTGCATGCCCAGGTGATGCAGGCCAAAGATGGCCGGCTGCAGAAGCAGGAAGCGTGCAGTGAAGAGCAGGCAGAGGCCAAATGCCAGGAAATAACCCTGGCTGCGTTCCGGCGCGTGGAAGGGGTCGAACGATGCGATGATGCGGCCCAGAAGCTGAGGCTGGACTGTCTTCGAGGCTTCCTATGAGCAGGGCATAATAAACAAAGAAATCAATAAAACACAAATAAATACTGCATAAATAAACAATAAATAAATGAACAATAAACAATACATAAAATAACGATACACAAATAACAATAAATAAACCAAACACAAATACATAATACATAAACAAACGATACATAAATAAATGAACACTAAATTAACAATAAATAAATAATACACAAATAAAGAAACATAAACAAACAATAAACAAATAAACAATAAATACATAATAAATATATAATAAATAATTACCTGAATACATCAATTGATCAATTAACCACAAATAAATAATACATAAATAATACATAAATGAATAAACACTAAATAAATAAACAATAAACCAATAAAGGATACACAAATAAGCAATAAATCAACAAATAAATAGAACACAAATAAATAATTCATAAACAAACAATACATAAATAAACACGAAATTAACAATAACTAAATAATGTATAAAGAAAGAAAGAAAAAATAAACAAACAATTAATAAATGAACAAATAAATAAAACACAAATAAATAATACATAAACAAACAATACATAAATAAACAAACACTTAATTAACAATATATAAATAAATAATACACAAATAACGTTCGAATAAACAAAAAATAACAATTAAACAATAAACAATAAAAAAAGAATAAACCAATAAAGGATACACAAATAAACAATAAATAAACAAATACATAAAACACAAATAAATAATACATAAACAAACAATACACAAATAAATAAGCACTAAATTAACAATAAATACATGAACAAATAAATAAAACATACCCGAACAATAAATAAATGAACAAATAAATAAAACATAAACACACAGTACGTAAATGAATAAACACTTAATTAACAATATATAAATAAATAATAGAGAAATAAATAACGTACAAATAAGCAAACAATAAACACAAACAATAAAAAAAAAAAAAAACAAAGAAACAATACACAAATAAATGATACATAAACAAACAATACACCAATAAATAAACACTAAATTAACAATAAATAAATAAATCCTATACAAATAAAGAAAAATGAACAAACAATAAACAAATAAACAATAAATAAATGAACAATAAATACAGAAATAAATACATTTTTAAAAAGGAAATGTTTATTGTTCGTGTATGTTTTATTTATTTGTTCATGTATTTATTGTTAATTTAGTGCTTATTTATTTGTGTATTGTTTGTTTATGTATTACTTATTTGTTTATTTATTGTTTATTTGTGTATCCTTTATTTGTTTATTCTTTTTTTATTGTTTGTTTATTTGAACGTCAGAGGGAAATAAATGGATTGAAATGCCGTTCGTCAACCAATAGTGTCATTATCATTGGCCTCAACAGTCTAAATCTCAGAATAGGCGTAGTTCCGTCAGGATAAAAAGAAAGAAAGTCAGCCTATAAAATTTGAGCACCTAGTGTAGTTTGAGCGAAGAATGTCACAGCCACCTGTGAGCGATTTCCATTTTTTTTTTTTAACTACAATGTGTCTCTCCAAGGTACATGTGGTCTGATAACTGATTTAAAAAGGCAACTTGTGGGTGAGAATCCCAAAGTGCCTGTGACATTCTTTCTGGTCAAATACAAATAGGGCAAAAGATTTAAAAGTGTTTTGAGGGGGCCACTCTGCTATCCTCAACTCCTACCCCATTTCTACTGCAAGGCGAATGCTGAATTCGGTTACCATGACGACCGGCGATGAGCTAAAGGTTCGCATCGAGATGGGAAGTTACAACAAGCCCTCGGGGGTGTCAATGTCTCCTTTTATTTCTTTCGCTGACACGGTAAATTAAAGGTTGGTCAATTTGTGTAGCAGACCGGTGCATATGGCACATGCAGTCCACAGTAGAGCCTAAGGCAAATACTGCCGCAAACCACATCTTGACCCCCGGGGCACAACATTCACGTCAATTAACTCATTCACTGCCAGACGTGTAAAGATGTGTCCACTCCAAGTGGCAGGGTTTTTGTCATTGTCACTCAAATTCCAGGACCCACAGAATATTGAGTTTTAGGACTACATCAATATTCAATGCAGCCTAAGAAACCCGAGACTCTCTTCTTTCACCAGAAAAAAAGATTTAATTCCTAAATTATATGGGTCTGGAGTTATATGAGGCCGGCTGTCCAAAATACAATGCGATACTATATTGATTTATAATAATAATAATAATAATAATAATAATAATAATAATAATAATAATAATAATAATAATAATAATAATAATAATAATAATAATTCATTTATAAGTGCCTTTCAAAACTCTCAAGGTCACTTTACAGTCACAGGCTAAGTTTTTCTGTGGGTGAGCAGCGGCGGCCACATTCGTTCACTCAACCCGCCAGCGTTCACTCAACCCGGAAGTACGGAAGTAAATCAAATGAATAAATAGCTAATAGATAGCCAGATAGTGCTTTAACAACAACTGAAACTGAGACAAAGCGCTAACATGGAAAAAGGGGAAATTCTTCCCCTTAGTGGAAGGGAAAAACATTGCCAGAGGCCATGGCCACCGCTTTATCGGCACCCAAACCAGAAAAAACAAAACTTGAACAAATTCGGGAACGGCGCTCGACGTCATATTTTAAATTCGCGAATGGCCGTGAATGAATTAATCAACTACGTTTAACATTTAACGGCCCTCCAGAAACATCAGAATTTGGTAAACAAATAGATTACACTGAGACCTCAACTTACAAACACCTTAACTTACAAACTTTTCGTCATACAAACGTCAAATTTATGAAAATTAAACCTTATAATAAGCACTATTTTCATAATACACACCCACCACGGCTGGCGGAGTGATCTTCGGCGGAAGCACACGACCGAACAGCACCAGAGGTTAAGTTACCAACAGTCCTTATGGAAGGTGACTCTCCTTCCATAAGCCATCAACGACCATCAAAAAGGTACATAAAACTTTTTTTGACAGCACAGTTTATTTCTTTAATTACAGTCCTCATGTAATGCGCCTCTCTTTCCAAACAGCAATTCCTTTTGACCTTCGACCTCCAACGCCATTCCATCAAGCCATAAATGACCATCACAAATGTAAATAAAGTGACTTTATGATACAATGCAGTTTATTTCTTTCATTACAATACAATAGCATATTTGTTATACATAGAATAAGGTATGTTGGGTGTAGTTTTAAGGCTTATTTAGTTGAAAAGTATATTTTAAAACCCGGGAACAGATTATTCCCATTTTAATGGTGTCCTATGGGAAAATCTTTTTTGAGATACACACTTCGCCTTACACACTCTGTCTGGGAACCAATTAAGTTCGTAAGTTGAGGTCTCACTGTATTTTCGGCAGTGTACGTTTACGTACGCACGGATACAGAAAAGACAAGAAGGCTCACCCCGAGGTAGAGGAGGACCCCGAAAAAGGCAAAGGGGCAGAAGAAGCATCGTGCCAATGCTCGCATCAGACTGGGCTTTTTCTTGGCCGAGACCACCTCTCTGTCCCATTCTCTACAGGGGGGGCAAAACGACAACAACAACAAAACATATACGATGAAACATTATTATCAAGACCCCAATTGATAATTAATTATAGAACACGATTCAATCAGATAGGGAACCTTGTCCTAATATTTTTGTGCATCACAAAATGGCAGACAAACAACCCATGAAACTTTTTTACAACGTAACATAAATCCCCACCTTCATTAGCGCTAGCTGTGTTATCCTTGTTACATCACGCTCGAATTAGCTTCCCACAAGTAGACAGACCCCCCCCCCCCCCCCCCAAAAAAAAAAGTCCAAGAAGCATCTTTGTTCCGCAGACCTCATTTCG
Source organism: Hippocampus bargibanti (assembly GCF_051943395.1). Lineage (NCBI taxonomy): Eukaryota > Metazoa > Chordata > Actinopteri > Syngnathiformes > Syngnathidae > Hippocampus > Hippocampus bargibanti. The sequence goes on along the minus strand of NC_142738.1, from coordinate 3,946,706 downwards.
CATGACATGCTGAGTGACGCCATGAAAAGACGACTGGTGGGACAACAAGAGCGATTAAAAAGGAGAAGCACAAAAGCGTTTGGATGGATTTATACTGCCAGGAAGAAGAACGACTGCGGCGGAACGTCACAAAAGTGCAACAATGAGGAGCGAGAGGTCAGGGAGAAGCTCAAGGATAAACTTGGCACATAAAAGTCTTCCAACAATACCACAAAATTGTATATTTAGCTCAAATAGCATATGGTTTTCATATGCGGTTTACGTCCTAAATGTTAGCTTAGCTAACCCGAGAATGCTATCTTTTGTCTTAAAATGATCTACTTGGCCAGAAAAGTGGTAGTGTCAACCACGTGTCTATTATTCCGCCACACAAACACAATATTTGCTTTCCCCAAAAAAACTAAACAAAAAAAACTATATCAGGCTGGGGAAACGCTAGATGTACAGTGATACCTCGGTTTACAAACCCCTTGGCTTACAAACTTTTCGGTTTACGAACGTTACGTTTATGAAAATTTTACCTTGGCATACGAACTTTTTCCGTACACGGAGCTGCCTCAATGAGTGTTCTCACAACAAAATGCCAGCCGACTGTTTTTGTCCTCTATTCCCGACCCCCAGTCTTCTGTTAAAACGACGTGATTGGTCAAGAACGCAGCAGTGAGGTGGGGGGGGGGGGGGGGTTAAACATTAAAGAGACAGGCAACGACAGTGAGAGCGTTTCAACTTTGATCGTTCAAAGATAGTCACTCGGATATCGTCAAGAGGCAACTCCATCATTGCTGCTTCATGTCATCACAAAGAGGGTACAGCAAGTCCTGAAGAATGAATGTCTCTCTGTGTCTTTGTTTTGTCATAGTGTCTCTATGCTGTCATATTATTTGTTATTTAGTTGTTTTTTTTTTTGTTATTTTGACTTCAAGACGGCGCCGCGAGAGTGGCTGCCTTTCCAGCAGCTCATGTATTTTGTTTTTCTACTTTCATTCCTTTCATCACTTTGCTGCTGTGAAATGTAAATTTCTCCACTGTGAGACTAATAAAGGCATATCCAATCCAATCCAATCCAATCAATGACCATCACAAAGGTAAATAAAATGATTTTTTTGATACAGTACAGTTTATTTCTTTAATTATAATACCATAGCACATTTATTATACATGAAATAAGGTATATTTTGTGTAGTTTTAAGGCTTAGAAAATAGAAAATTATGTTTTATGGGGACCTGGGAATGGATTATTCTCATTTTAATGGTTTCCTATGGGAAATTAATTTTTGGGACACACATTTTTCGCCTTACACACTCTGTCTGGGAACCAATTAAGTTTGTAAGCCAAGGTATCACTGTATACATTCAATCCATATTTGTACCATAGTACCTATTCCGATTATTGTTGCCAACTTATCACACTTTGTTATTATCGAATAAAGCACCTGTCGTGCAAACGAAAAGACTGTTCATTAAAAAAAAGTATACACACGCACACATTCTTACACATTTACTGTTTTCAGCGCTCCAAGCTAACTGTACCTTGCCTCCATTTTTCATTTCCTGTCCGACGTACGATTTGCCTTGCAGCTCTTTCATCAAATATTTTTTTTCTCGACCTGAACCAGTAATGTGCAGCTTTTAATAGAAGATAAAGTTCACGTTCCCAGAAGTCTTTTTTTACTGCGTTCCTGAGTCAAAATAATGAAGCCAATCACTCAGCGGTTGTACTTTTTTTTTTTTTAAAGGTCGACTCTTTAGCACTTGTTGGCACGAGGCCACTTGATGCGTCAGGGAGTCAAGGACACACTGTGGTCCTTTTATCCAACCGCCCATCGCAGCGATGTTAAAATTCACTGCAAATGCTTTTTGATTCAGTCATGATTTGACCTTGAGAAGTCGACCTGGGAGTTTATGTTTCATTTCCAGGTTTCACTAATAATTGACCTTTTTATTGGAATATTATCATACTCATTGAAAGTGCCTGGTTGAATTTTCAAAATGTCGTCTTGAGACAGCTATCAGTTAGATCCTTGAAAACGACGCTGAACATTATCCGCTTGAGTTTTAGATGATTTGAACGCAAAGTACAATGTACGGTGATACCTCGGTTTACAAACTTAATTTGTTCCCAGAAAGTGTGTAAGGCGAAAAGTTACGAAATCATTAAAAATTAGAATAATTCGTTACCAGGCCCCCATCAAACATAAATTTCTACAAAAGAAGCCTTAAAATTACACAAAAGATACCTTATTTTATGTATAATGAATGTGCTATTGGATTGTAATTCAAGAAATAAACTGTACTGGATAATAAAGTCGTTTTATTTACCTTTAAGATGGTTGTTGATGTAGTTGATGATATCCGAGTGAAGTTGCCGTGCTTTCTCGGCGATAATACCCTCACTCACACTGTCCCCTACTAGCTGCTTTTCATTAATCCAAATCAACAGAAGTTTTTCAACCTCTTCTATTGCCTGAGACCGTTACTTAGACAACACAGAAACACCCTTAGCCACACGTAGCAATGGTCGATTTAGCGCACCGGTACTGGGACGCTAAGTCACACAAACGAACAACTCGTTAGTGTTTTTCGATGATCTCCTTCTTCTGCTCGACCGTAATTTTCTTTTGTGTCCTCTTTGGCTTAACACTAGCCTGTGGTGGGGTCTTTTTTTTTTTTAGCAAAAGTACTCCACTCGATAACAAACCACCACCGCACTCGAAGAAAGTGGTGACGAAAACCAGCCATCGTGGTGCTGTTCGATCATGTGGTGTGGTGTTCATCCGCCGAAAACTAGTGCGCCAGCCACCGTGGCGCTGTGCGGTGTGGTTTGGTGCATCCGCTGAAAACTAGTTCGTATGCCAAGATTATATATTCTCGAATTTAATGTTCGGAAGCCGAAAGGTTTGTGAGCTAAAGCGTTCGTCAGCCGAGGTATCACTGTACATTAAAAAAATGACAAAAAAAGAGGGTGTTTGTTTGGCACACACAGCTTCAGCTTACATCAGGGCACATTCAAATGCCAACCCGTATTTTTTGAAGTGACTACCAAGGGAAGCATGGCAAGACGGGGAAAAGGACGCAATGTGGGAACAAAAGTAAAAACTCAAAAAGATAATTTGGGGTTAAAATTCAATACACTACATACATATTAATTTATATAGCGCTTTAACAACAGCTGAAGCTGTAACAAAGCACTTAGCATGGACAGCTATCCTATATAAACATGAAATAAAGCAGTCACAAAGATAGGTGGGTGATTAAAAAAAATAATTTGTTTTGGGGCTAAATGAAGGCCGCAAATATGGATGCCAATAGACAAATAGGCCGTGAGAGTGTCATTATACCTTTCCAGGCGCTCTGAGAGGTTCCCAGCGAGATCGTATGAAGGTGCTTTATAAACGTCAGTGAGGTCCAACTTCTTCTTGAAGCCCTTCCTGAGCAGCGGAGACGTCCACCTGATTTGGAAAAAAAAATATATATATTTTTTAAAAGCCACCTCTGGAATTGTCACAATCTAAAAAATATATATACAACAACGCTCAAAAGTCAAAGGACCTACGAGTACGCCAGAGAGGAATCGAGGAGGCATCCTGATGAGATGCCTCAGCCACCTCAATTGACTTGTCCCAAATCAGAGGAGCAACAGACTTGACTCAGATGAGTGGTTTTAACACATAATGGGTCAAATTGACCCAAGAAATAAACACATTATTGGTGTAAAAAATTACGTGTATGGAATTTATTGTGTTAGCGATACTGCTTAAGTGTAATTTTTTATAAATGCGCAGGTGTATTTTTTTTGTTGTTGTTAGCATTAGCTTTTTTGTTGGTCAGTTGAGATGTGTGGGGAAAATGTTTTGAAAGCATAAAAGTTAAACCACTGCTATAATTTTTTATTTTAACATTCTTTTTACATTCAAGGTAATGATGGGGGGCGAAACTAGTTAGTTTGTACAGAACTGACAGTAAACATTTATTTTCACTTTCGAAGGCTACTTAGCTGTAATTACATTTCAAACTCTGCCATGTTTAACTTTTACCTCATATCAACAAGGCGTTGGACCAGGAATTCGATACTATTAAAAGAACGTAACTATTTGTAGTTTTACTCGAGTATAGTGAGTATCGCGAGTTCGAGTCAACGCACACGCACGCGAATCGTGGAACGTACCAAAAGAAGAACCTGGAGAGGAAATTGGCATCTTCCACGGGTGACTTCTGCATCCTCAGCTGCGTCGTGTGCACCTGAGTGCGATCCCAACGCGCCCCTGACTTTCATTTGTGGACCCCCACTTTTCGGCGTCCGCCACGCGCACGCGCAGACCAAAGAATTGACCCAGTTATCTTCGTCCCGAACCCCGAAAACCAGTTTTCAGCGTCCAGGACCACTCAGAAAAAGTCTCGCGGCTCGGCGTGACGACCCACCGCAAAGAGGCCGGTGAGAGTGCAGCCTCCGCGGCGTGACCGATTGACAGTCTGAAGGCTTGTGAACGCGCGTGTGAGCTCAGGTCATCTTTTATGTGCGCGCGCGATTCGCACACCCCCGCGTCATCTGCAAGAGCCAACCACAGACAACACACACAAACGCATGAGCATATATTTTTTTTAATTATGCAAATTCATTCATTCATTTTTGCCAGCAAATTGAAGGGAACACAAATAGACGCCCATCCGCGCTCACACTCACACCTAGAGATAGTTGAAGCATTAAATCACCCCTGCAATGGTTGTTTTTGGAATTTCAGAAGAAATCGGAACACCCGGAAAAAACCCACACAGGCCCAGGGAGAGAACATGTAAAATTCACTGTGTTCCCATATCCATTTCACTATACCCCGCGCCTCCCATTATTTTAGAAAGTTTTACGATGTGTAATACTCTTTGGGAACTTTAAACAGTCAGTTTCATTTCACGAACAGTTTCAGGTGAGGGAGGAGAAATAACATTCCACAGGGGAACACAGATAAAGTGGGGACGGTGCGGTGAAGTGGTCTTATCAGTGCTTTGGGTGTATACAAGTTGTTGTGGTTCAATTCTTTTGCAATTACATTGAGAAAAAAAAACACGCATCTCTGTCTATTTTTGCACGGATTTGTGGCCGCTGAACATTCAAATTATCAATGTCTACAAACAGCTACGGTAGTTGGAAAAATTTTGGTTCGAGCAGCATACAGTCGGCGGGGGTTGTCACTTGAAATTCGTAATGGAGGAAACAATGACGTCTGCTGGACAATTTATGCTGACACAGGATTGTACTGTATTTGTTTTGAGTGTATTGTAATAACAATAATAATACATTTCATTTATAAGCGCCTTTCAAAACTGTCAAGGACAGTTCTCATTACGTGTTAATGCCTCTCAAAAAGGGACGAAAAAAATTAAAATGTACTTTTTAAAGTTTGTATGGCGTTCATATTGTCTCTGTATAATGTAAAAAAACATCCATTATTTTATGATGAATCGAACATTTTTGTTGTTCTTTATATATTATTATTATTATTATTATTATTATTATTATTATTATTATTATTATTATTATATTATTATTATTATTGCACGTCCAAGCGTGTTTTTTTTCAAAGAATGAACACAATTACAATTCATCAGAGAGGGAGACTAATTTCGATGTAGCTTTTCCTCATTCGCTCAATATTTACTTTTACTTTTGTTTATTTACTTATAGTCTGTACATTTTTAGTAGGTTTGTACTACTTATCCATTACTATTTCTAGTGTTGGGATGCTTGCTATTCAGTAAAAAGAAAACAGAAAGAAAATCGGGAAAGTAATTACCCCTGCAAAAATATATATTAACGTGGACATTGTAATAACGAGGGCAAACGTAAATAAGCAAATAAAAGTGAAAAAGAAGAAGTAGTACCTGTACTTTGGGGGATCTGACAACGAACCTACTTACAAATAAAGAGAAACATCAAACTCTTTATAGTACCTGTACTTTGTTGGCGCCACCTAGCCTGTTAATTGCCACTCGAATTTACGGCTTCGTCACCACTTCAGAGAGTCAACATGGACGCCCTGGAAAATGCCTCCTTTCCAGCTGGATACGAGAGCGACACCAGCAGCGACGAATGGTTCATGGATCGCCCCCTTGACAACAAGTTTTTCGACGTTCAGGTAAGTTCGACTTGCGAGCAGGAGAAATGCAAGTCTCGCTGGTATTAGCAGCTTCCAATACTGGAAATGGCGGCTACTTTGCCGCCATTGGCAAGACGAAGAACGCGTCGCTACCTGGCTAACATAGCTAACTGGAGTTGCTCGTTCGGTATCGGAGAAAATTAACTTAGTACAATGCTTAGACGTTATGTATCACAAAGTAAAACGTTTCGTGTGGTGTCTAATAACGAAATGATTGAAAATATTAGAATAGCATTAACTATTTTATCCTTGTCTGAGGTGAATTGAGTAGCCAAAAATTGTACTCAAGTAAAAGTTTTGTTACCTCAGTTCATAAAAATGACTCGTATCCAAATAATTACTTGAAAAAGAAAATATACATTCACCTGCAAATGCATTTTTTGTGTAACCTTTTATTTTTTTTAAACATTGAATTGAAGACAAAAATGGGAAAAAATGCACACATTCACACAATTATGACACGGCTAACTAAAACAATAAATTGAAAGATGTAGGGTTTTTTTCAATTGCTATAAAGATGATTTATTAAAAATCTATTTTAAACATGCATAGTCTGTAACATTCTAAACTGACTGTCCAACCTCTGCTTGAAGAAAGTTGAAAACAGTTGAAATTAGTTAAGCGCTTATTGACATTTTGTCAAACGTCAGTAGGTTAGGAAAAGACACGCAAGTTGGAAGCTCGAAATGGCCGTCTGACATTTCCTTTTTGTGACAGAAAGACGATTATAGTGCGGCAGACACTGGCGGTAAAGTCAATTTGCTAGAAAGAGCCATCCAAGAAGGCAACCTTGCTGCTATTGAACAGCTGCTGGACGAGGGTAAGAAACTTTTCATTCCAAAACAGCATTTAAATGTGTTTGTGTAGAATACACTCAGTAATAGTGAACTTTATGCACAGGGATGAATGTGGACAGCAGCCTGACCTTTGACCACACCCCGCTGATGTGTGCTGTCCGTCTGGCGGACTACAATGTGGCCACAGTGCTCCTGGACCGAGGAGCAAATGCCAATTTCAAAAAAGGTACCCCACTTGAACAATGACTTCGGATCATGTAAAATCATCAACTTTGTAATCATCCCTTAGTAGTGAATAATATATATATATATATTTTTTTCGGAACAAAAGTAGTAATCTTTCACCACTAATTACTAATCTTTGAAAGACAAAAACATACCCTGGGTATTTCAAAAACAATCTCAACAGACTAGATTGCCTTATTATTTTTTAATTTTAAATTTCTTGCCAACTTTTCATTTATAATCATCATCAAATTTTGCTTTAATTTATTTACTGACGTCTACTTAAGCCCAAGACAAGATGCCTTCTTTTAGTTTATGACGAGAACAACACAGCGGCGCAGTCAAGTCATCAACATTGTTCATCTGACATTACTTAACCATCGATGACGCCAAAGAGGAAATGTTGCAGAAACCCCACACTTCTGATCCTTGCGAGTTGTTTTTTGTTCAGGCACCACCTCATCATCCAACGCGTGGGGTGTGTTCAGGTTTGCCTGCAAAAAAAAACACGCCTGAACAACTCTTCCATGTCGGGAAAGGCCGACATCTTTACTCTGTGTGTTCCACAGTAAGCAATGAGTATGCTATGCTTCTGTTAGCCAAAATGCTAACCACACTATTATCATGAAACCCTTGTTACACAGTTACAAGATCTACAGATCTTGCGCTTCAATTTAATCAAAAAGTTCAACTGAGTCCAGAAGAATATCACAATGTTGGAAGAAGATGAAGAAAACAATTCAACACCCCAGTGTGCTTTTTTTTTTTCAAAGAAAGTCACGCATGAACAACACATCCCGGTCGCCACACTGCTGCCATTCCCGCTCAGCAAAATCTCTGGATCAGCACTTATTTATGCACACACAAGCTGGGCTCGTCTGATGTGCGCCCACGCAAAGAATATATAAACAACAAATACGCAGTTACACACATGCAGATGGAGAAACCCATAAACAAATACAACAACACTGCCAGAACAAAATTGACTTCAGTGCTGGTCGCTCTTATCAACATACGAACAACACCAGGCGTGGTTTAATGTACAAAGATGCTCATAGAGTAAAATCCAATCGAAAATAGTATCAGAAATGTGCGATTTTATTTTGAAGCGGCCATTTTATGGTCACATTGGGCGCCTTTGTAAAAAAAAAATGGCAACTCTACCTAACTTCCCAAGTGAGTCTGTGTAAGCTCTCAGTCATACAGGAGTGGTCCATCGATGAAAAGGTTTCTTCAGCCATCATCTGTACTTCTTTGAAGGTGTCGGACGTTTCGCTTCTCATCCAAGAGGCTTCGACAGCTAACTAAAATGTTGCTGGTAGATTTGGACCTATATACCTACAGTCCAGAGGTGGTGGTCAGACCTGCTCTCAGCTTTGGGGGAGCAGAGGACTATACCCTGAGGCTACACTGATTACTTCTATTGTCCTGACTGATTACTTCTATTGTCCTGCCTGATTATGGGGTCTACGACTGGCCTGATTGCCGCATTTGCTCTGGTATCACCTCATCAGCATAACTAAGCCTATGTTGCCTAACAAGTCTGTTGTAAGTACAATCCAAATTAAACCTCATCCCACCATGGCAATTTAGTGAAGGGTTTTGCTGTTTTATTCTCAAGTGAGATCATCTGATGACCATCAAATTTGAAGCAAATGTGATTTAACTTTTTGTAGATGGCTGGACGGTGCTCATGGCCAGCTGCACTGCGTCGGCAAATGAGGACAACATCGCTCGCTGCGTGGCGCTTCTGCTATCCAGGAATGCTGACCCCAACATGGCCGACGGGTGAGTTGGATTTCTACAAATAAAGTGGAATTTCACCTGCCGGATGTACGCAGAGTGTAACGTTCAAAAATCAAACAGTGCCCGTGCAAATCGTGCCAAAAGTCATGATCCATCTCTTGTTTAGCTTACAGGCTAACAACACCGTTGCGCTAACAGTGTCAGCGAAATGATCAGTTCCGTCTTAAAGCAAATATTTGAGTGAGGCAGTTTGGCGAAGACGCCGTCAAACACCACCAACATAGAAGAGCGTACGTTGATGTGGTCAGATCCAATCAAACCGCCTCCGTTTACGTCGGAGGATCAAACCAAAAATTAGCACCAGCTGCCTTTGCCCCCGCCCCCACTACAGTGGAAACAAACACACCGTCAACAAACACTCCCAATTGTTCACATGCGCTCACATTTACTCAACTGTCGATGCCGCAAGTGGCTCGGAGCTGCGACGCATATGTGAACATCGACGGTGGCCCCCACGGAACCTTCCCCAGCCCCCTGCCCGATACAAGATGTTGAGTTTTGCTCTAATGCCTGATAGAGTTCATCCAACTTGTTTTATAGTGCTAGCTAGCTATATGCTATCTATTAGCTATTTAGCTGTCTGGCTAGCTAGCTGGATAGCTATCTATTAGCTATACAGCTTTCTAGCTAGCTAGCTATGAGCTAGCTAAAAATAACATTTATTATTATTAGAGTTACTTCCAGGTTCAGTTGAACGCTGGCGCGTGTGGCTGCTGCTGCTCACCCACAGAAAAACGGATCCTGTGACTGTAAAGTGACCTTGAGAGTTTTGAAAGGCGCTTATAAATTAAATGTATTATTATTATTGTAGGTAAACAATAAATGAGGATATTGCTGGTTTTAAAACACACACGACTTTTGCTGGAATGCACACCAAACCCAGCGATCACCTTTCACAATGATGGATTTAATTTAATTGATGTATTTATTTTATAATGTTGATTATGGTAAATCAGAATCAGAAAGCCTTTAATAGTCATACAATGGGGAAATTTGCAATACATAAGACACCCAGAAGTCTCACTTTCCATTAACTTAAAACACGGGTCAACCTGACCTGTGATGTAACAAGAGGGTAAAGCTTCCCTATTGAAACGGTGACGTCTACTCTGCGAATGCAGATTGAAACTTTAAATCACAACCTGACCTTTTTAAAAAAAAAAATAATAATTTATGGTTGGACAGCTACACAGATAAGCGTGATGTACGGCCCCCCCCGGTGATTGCAATGCTCACACAAAAGCTGTATGAGAAAGACCTTGTGCGCCGACAGTAGAAATGAACGATGACACCCATCCCGTTCCCACTCCTTAAAGAGGAAGTGAATTGGCGAAGAATGCGCGCGGATTGACATCAAACATTAACTTTTGTCCACTTTGCCGGTGATTAATATGACTTTTTCTGCCGTCACACTGTTTGACCGTCGTCGATTCTCATCGCCACAAGTCAACAGTAAGCTCGCCTTGGACGTGTCACAGGCAAAAAAAAAGGTGATTGATGTACAGTATTTCTGTTCGCTCTCACCAGGTGTAATCGCAGTTATTGAATCAGGAATTGTCCAGCAGGAATTGTCCAGCAGGGCTTGTCCATCGGGACCTCTCGATGTGCCCTAAATAAAAGAAATAAATTGCAAAAAGAAATTGATAAATCAGACACTCCCCTACATACAAACATTCGTGTTATGAACAATGGTACATAAGAACATTTTTTGTAGTAACATATGTTGTATTCTCTCCAGTTGTACTTATACATATCGTTATAGAGCATATATTTAATTAAATGTTTATTTATTATTATTATTATTATTATTATTATAATATTAATATTTATTTGTTTTATGTTTATTTGTGCCTTGCATGCTGGGTCCGAGAGGACAGTAATTTCATCTGTGCTGTATGTCATGCATATTAGCATATTTGACAATAAAGCTGACTTTGACTTTATTTTTCAGTACAAACAAATACAGGTTATTTATACAATAATTAAACATATTTATATAAGCCTTAAACATACTTATATAACCTTAAACATATATTCCATACAAAATATAGCACTGAAGCAACTTACGAACAAATTCACCTTACGAACGACCGTCCGGAACGTATCTCGTTCGTGAGTTGGGGAGCGTCTGTACATAGATACAGTAAAGTCTCGTTATATCGATATTCAAGGGAGTCCGAAAAAATATCGATATAACCGGGACTATCGATATATCCGAACCCGTTTGCATGTAATTTTCTCTGTGCGTGCATAGAAATAGTATCGATATAACCGGGACTATCGATATATCCGATATCGATATAACGAGACTTTACTGTAAATAAAAATAAACAAATAAATAAATAAATACATTTCCCCATTGGCTTTCCGATTCTGAAATAGATGAAATAAATTAAATAAATTGATAAATAGATAAATAAAAACAGACAAATGAATAAATACATTTCCACATTGGCTTTCTGATTCTGAAATATATAAAATGAATGAAATAAATACATTGATGTTGACATTGATGACATTGTATAAATAAATGGATAAATAAAAACAGACATAAATAAAAAAGTAGGGGTTTGCAATGACCGATCTTGTCATTCCGAACTGGCAGGATAACAAAAATAAATAGCGACGGGCGATGCAAAACCATCATTGAACGTTAGTTATCATCTGTGAATGGATCCCGATGACCAATTTTGATGACATGCCATAAAAGTAGCAACGTGACAACTGTTCCCAAAAATAACGATCTGTCAAATAGTCTTGAGAGTCTGAGTACAACGACAACAAAAAAAATCCAAATAATTTAGATTTTTTTTGTTTTGGACTAAATTCCACTTGTCACGTTGCGATCAGAACGTGTCCTATTTTTGGTGGGTGTGATGCAATTCTAATAAATAAAATACAAATGTTTAAAAATGCCATAACCGAGAATCAAGCACCCGTTTCTAATCTTATTTTATTACTTTTTTGAAGGTCGCAAACGACATGCCTGATGTTAGCCGCCAGAGACAATTACTGCAAAATCTTGAACCTCCTCGCGTCCCACGGAGCCTGCCTTGACATGCAAGATGCCAACGGATACACCGTATGTGACATTTTTTTTGCAGCTAACTCACCGACATGCGTGCGTACGTGAATAAATAACCGAAGGCTCGTTTCAGGCCTTGTCGCTGGCCGTTCAGCACGGCCGAGAAAATGCCGTGCTGAAGCTCCTCCAACTGGGAGCTGACAGCAGCATCGCCACCAAGGAAGGAAAGAGCCCCGCCCAGCTGGCTGTGCTTCTCCAGGACGCACAGGTTTTATTCATTTTGGAATATATATATATATTTTTTTTTTTTCATTTTTGGAATCTGAAATGTTTTATTTTGAAAAAATACTACAATATATCACTTGACGCATGTCAAAGGAGTGCTTCTCGGCCACGTGATTGATACATGTAGGTTACTCCTAAAATGAAACCCAGGATCTGCGTCATTTACGGTTTTATTTTTCATGCACTTTGTATTTGCTGCGTATCTTATTTTGAAGGTACATTTAAACGTCACCATAGCGAATCTAAGAAGTGTGTTGCAGCCAAATAGGTTTTCATGAAGGTCATATCATATTATTTTGTTGTATTTATCCGTCACACGTGAGAGGCTGGTCCCCAAAAATATTAAATGACATTGAACCGGAGGAAAAAATTAAATATTGCATATATGGAACAGAAGATGCATATGTATCAATGCAGTCAATACTGTAAAGTGAGCATATTAAAAATAAAATTGTATGTGCATGTTTTTTTTTTTAATACCACGGCAGATCTCCAAAATTCTGTCCTCCACATTGAACGTTGATCCCGTGCTCCCTTTCAACTCGGCGGAAGAAAGCCGTCCTACGATGGTCAACCCTGGGTCGGCATCTGTTATGGAAAGGTAAAAAAGTTGTGTCATACAACCTCGTAGTGAAAATATTCAAATTTTAAGAAAAGGTGAAGGAATGCACGTCACTGTAAAACTTAGTGTTTGTTGCCCTCTGGTGACTTCTTTGAGCAACTGCAAGGATCAATCAAACGAGTCCATACAAGTCATGGTGTCTGTTTTATTTTTCCAAAGTGTAACTAAACTGGATGGCCTGGAGCTCCTGCTTTGCAGTTTAGATCTGGACCACCTGATTGACATCATGCATGTACGTCACGGTTATGTTATTTGTCCTTTTTTTTTCTTCTTTCCGAGCATTAAGGTTAAAACATTCCTACATATCTGTGTAACAACAGCTACATATGTGCTTGTGATTAAGATCTACTCGTATATTGTTCACCCACCCCCCAAAAAATTGCTTCGGTGAGCACTCTCCGCATCCAAAAAAAAAAACGTTTTCACTTAAAATCCCTGAATCACATGCTTCAGAATCAGAAAGCCTTTAATCATCCCACAATGGGGAAATATGCAAAATAATGTGTCCAAGGGGTTTCACGGTCCACAGGAATCGCAAAAAAAGTAAAAAAAATAACAGAGGTGAGCAGAAATGAAGATGCCCATTGGGGAACAAAAAATACAATCAGACAAACACATACAATATTTTCGGGTGTATAAGGCGCACCCCTCAATGAGTGGCATATTTTCAAACTTTTTCCAGAGATAAGGCGCACCGGAGTATAAGGCACACCTCCAATGAATGGTTTATTTTCAAACTGTTTCACTATATAAGGCACACCGAAGTATAAGGCAAACCCCCAATGAATGATTTATTTTCAAACTTTTTCCATATATAAGGCGCACCTTCAATGAATGGTTTCTTTTCAAAGTTTTTCCATATATAAGGCACACTGGAGTATAAAGTGCACCTCCAATGAATTGTTTATTGTCAAACCTTTTCCATGTATATGGTACACCGGAGTACAAGGCGCACCCCCAATGAATGGTGTATTTTCAAACTTTTTCCATATATAAGGCGCACTGCATTATAAGGCGCTACAGTAGAGTTACAGTCGGTTACGCACCACTTTTACAGGTGGGAATGGAGTCAATGGCTGCTGACAGTAAATGTGAGACCTGTTATGGCACAATATGACTTCACATACAAGGTGCACCCGCTTATAAGGCGCAGGGTCATCTTTGGAATAAAATCAAGGCTTCTGGGTGCACCTTATAATAAATAATAATAAATAACATTTTATTTCAAGCGCCTTTCAAAACACCCAAGGACACTTTACAATAAAAACAATAAAACAAAGCACATAACAATAAAACCATAAGTAAAATGATACATACACTGGAAAATACGGTAAATAAAATAGTAGGATGGAAAGGGACTCAAACAAGGGTATGCGCTGCTGTAGAGGCATATTTTGAAAATATCCACACCCGCGTGGCCTTCCCACATCCCCCCCGATTTCACCCTGTTGAATAATGGTCGCACACCGCCTTTTTTTTTAACGCTACAGGTGAGACGTTACAGTAGGAGGAACGGGGAGCTATGACGCTTTCATGTAATGAGCTGTGCAGTTTACATATTTCTACTAACATGGTTGATAGAACGAGCACGGAGAGTTTGGGCTCGGTTTGATATGCTGGCGTCAGCCATGCGGGCGCATCTGTTCAAGTTGTGCCCGTGTGCCTTTGCAGGGGCGGGGCATCACCTGGGGCGAGCTGCTGATGATGGAGGACGAGGACCTGGCCAAGGTACGGGGCGAATGTAAAATTCTGTCGCTGAACGTGAGAAAACCAGGGCTGCACCAGCGCACGGATGACTTGTGAACCACGACGGTGATCGTCACGTGACGTTTGAGCACATTTTGGGGAATTTCAAACATTGCGTGGATGGAAAGTATAACAAACGTCTGCAACACTGTCAAAGCCGTAAATTCAATATCTTTTTGTATTTATTTTTCCTTTTGTGTACCAAAATAAAGTATGTTAGACCAAAATAAGGTATTTGGTACACAAGAGGGGTCAAACTATGAAAAATTAAGAGTGCTCACAAAAGTGATAGCTTAAAAAAAAAAGGCAAAAAATGGCTTGTGCGTGTACAGTATGCCTAATGTTATGTAAATGAGATACAAAAAAATATATGTTTTTGATTATATAACTTTTCACCAAAAGGTTGGCATCACCAAAGCAACGGACAGGCAGAAGGTTCTGAGCGCTGTGCAGCAGATGCAAATGGACAAAATGGACTTGGACACAATCGAGCAACTCGGAGTGACTGACAGCGGGTTTGTATCGTGCCTTCATTAATCAAAGTCCTTTGGCCAAATTATTTTTTTATTTAACCATGTAAAAAAAAAAAATCTGCAATTGTGACGCTTGGTTTAGTGAGGAGGACAGAATTCGCATTAAAATCAGAAACAGAATCAGAAAGCCATTAACTGATTCACTGACAGACGATGTGCAAAAATGTGTCCGCTCCAGTGCCAGGGTTTTTGTCATTGTCACTCAAATTGCAGAACTCACAGAATATTGAGTTTTAGGACCACATAAACATTCAATGCAGCGTATGAAACCGCTTAGACACTCTTCTTTCATTAGAAAAAAAGAGTTAATTCCTAAGTAATATGGGTGTGGAGTTATCTGAGCTTGAAATGGGGGGCAGCTGTACAAAAGTCAAATGCTGCCCCCTCGTGGGAGGGGAAAACATATCCAGAGGTCTGACCAGCGCTTTATTGGCAAATTTAAGGATAACCAATTAAATATATTTATACAGTAAAGTTTCGTTATATCCATATCGGATATATCGATAGTCCCGGTTATATCGATACTATTTCTATGCACGCACGGAGAAAATTACATGCAAACAGGGTCGGATATTTAGTCCCGGTTATATCGATATTTTTTCGGACTCCCTTGAATATCGATATAACGAGACTTTACTGTATATTAGTTTGTACAGTGCAGCGTTGTGCATTTTCAGACCTTTCATCTTTGAAATTTCAATTTCAGACATTTCAGGTTCATGAACACTTTATGAATTGTGTTTAGCTACTCTTTGTTATATTTCGTGTTGTTTTTCTTAGCTTTTCTTAACATTCTGACCACCAAATACAATTGGATGGCATGCACGAAAAGGTAACAGGCCCTCTTTAATCAATGAAAAGTTCTCTGATTATTAAATTCACGTTTCATACGAGACGCATTGTGGTCGTTTGGCGTCATCACTTTCTCAAAGCTGCCAAGGGTGCTTTCGGCGCACTGAATACGAGTTGCTAAATGGCCTTGTCCTGGTTCAAGCCTTGCGCCATCCTTCTGCCTCCTGACGTCTGTCCGCCGAGCCTTCACGGAGAGATGGGGTGCGCCCAGACGACTCTGCCGCGAGCTCTTGTCGCCCTTAGCCTTACAAATCATTACAGCTCCACTTAAACCGTTACTGAAGGTTGAGATGAGCACAAAATGAGAATGAGAGATGCTCACAGGTGTGATGGACAACTTCCAGTGTGTGTGTGTGGGGGAGGGGGGTGTTCGAGTGCAGAAGACTGGCTCAATGCTAGAAATATACAGTGTTCGCCTGGGATAGTGATGGAGTCAAAAATTCAAACATTTTATTTGGAGGATAATTGATATGCCGCCAAAAAAATTTTGGATGGTGGCTAAGTAGGATTTTAGTTTTAACTCATTCCCTGCCATTCCCACATTTATTCAGGAATTAAAAAGTGTGACGTGGCGCACCATTCCCGAATTTGTTTGGGTTTTGTTTTTTCTTGCGGGAGGAATGCCAATCAAGCGCTGGTCAGACCTCTGGCAATGTTTTTTCCCTTCCACGAGGGGGCAGCATTTGCCTTTTGTCCATGTTAGCACTTTGCTTACAGCTTCAGCTGTTGTTAAAGCGCCATATAAATCAATCAATCTATAATTTAATTTATTTTAATCTAGAATTGCTTCATGTCACAAAGAGGGTATAGCAAGTGCTGAAGAATGAATGACTATCTGTGTCTTTGTGTTGTCATATTATTTGTTATTTAGTTTTTTTTTTCGTTATTTTGACTTCAAGATGGCGCCGCGAGAGTGGCTGCCTTTCCAGCAGCTCCTGTATTTTGTTTTTCTACTTCTTTCTTTCTTTCCTCTTCCTTTCATAACTTTGCTGCTGTAAAATGTAAATTTCTCCACTGCGAGACGAATAAAGGTACATCAATCCAATAATTACAATACAATAGCACATTTTCTATACATAAATTAAGGCATATTTTGATATTTTGTGTAGTTTTAAGGCTTATTTCGTAGAAAATTATGTTTTTATGAGGACCTGGGAACGGATTATTCTCATTTGAATGGTTTCTTATGGGTAATAAATGTTTGGAAGATGGACTTTTCGCCTTACACACACTTTCTGGGAACCAATTAAGTTCTTAAGCTGAGGTATCACTGTATATGTATTGCATTTTGTACAGCTGTCCCAATTTCAAGCTCAGATAACTCCAGACCTATATAACTTAGGAATTAACTCTTTTTTTCTGCTGAAAGAAGAGAGTATAAAGGTTTCTGACGCTGCATTGAATGTTTAAGCAGTCCTAAAACTCAATGTTCTGTGGGTCCTGCAATTTGAGTGAAAATGACAAAAACCCTGGCACTGGAGCGGACACATTTTTGCACATCGTCTGGCAGTGAATCAGTTAAAAAAGACAACAATTGTGGGTAAAATTTCCGAAAATATATTTAAAAAATGAAGAGAAAATACCAAAAGTTTTGAAAAACAATATTTTAGAATACCTAAAAGACTTTTATGTAGTTTTATTAAAACGTTTTAGCTAGGATAGTTTTTCAGGCTACTTGAGAGCTTGCCAAGTCACCCAATCGTGGCCATCTTGGACCGCACCCCCGATAAAGACGAAAAAGATATATTTTTAAATAAAGTGACATATTAAGAAATAAAAATCGGACTTGTCAAAAGACCGTCAGATTTCAATGTGATAACACGCTCCCTCAAAAAAATGAAGAAAGATTGAGAGGCAAGCTCACACATTTTTTTTTTTTCCCAGAGTAAAACAACAAAGCCGAAACATAACATGAGATATTTTTGTGCGGGCTGGCTGTCATCGCCACGTTAAGACAAACTAGGAGCAGCGAGAAGGGGAGTCTCGACCGCCTGACACTGTTTACACTGCTCACCTTGACGGAGTGCGCCTCCTCCGAGGCAGATGTGGCGCTAAAATAACAACGATCAATAATCCAACATGTCGAGTTATGCCGCTTGATGAATACGAATCACTTATCGTCTGAGAAACTTTTTCGATGGGCGGTGGGGAGGCCGCCACCTGTTTGCCGAGGTGCTTGACGTTTGTCCATCCCATTCGTATTCATCAAAAGAAATTTCAATTTAACTATTATTATGGATACTTTTTTATTTGTTTTATAGGAGTGAGGAGCTGCTTACCTTCTTACTCAAGGTAAAGCAGCAATGCTGCGGTATGACGGAAACCATTCAAGAAACCGTCCGCCGTCTCCCCCTGCAGGTCTCCAAGGTACACTGCATGTTGGGCCGCTTCATTCAGCGCGCATGCGCCGTTTGGTTTCGCCAGAACATTGATTGCGTGACAGGTAACCCTGGAATAAAGAAAAAAAAAAATCAAAAAGTGAGAAATGCCCAGGGAATCATGTAAAAAAAAAAAAAAAAAAAATCGGGAAAATTATTCACGTTTAAAGGGCAACCGACGTCACTTTTTTGTTTTTTTTGTTTTTTGCAACTAGCCACTCGTTTCGGCCCATTAGTTAAAGGACAACCATTTTGTTGTTTCCTAACTGACATCAGAAATACGTTTTATAGCATCTAAAATACCCAAAACACGCAGTATGATATTTTTATTCAAATGCAAAACACCAATAAAAATGACTTAAAGTGTCCCAAATCTGAAAAAAAATTGAGCTGCGAATTGGGCATTTTCAGAAAGTCCCGCCCCCAGTTCGTGACATCAGGTCAAGACTTCTTGCATTGCTGGAGAATCAAAACAATGGCTTCAGATTCGGAGAACATGCTTTCTTGTTACACCTCCAGTTATGAATATGATTCAAATAGTTCTGAAGAGGAAAGCATACATGTTTGCAATCGATTAAAGAATTTATTCCGTGTCATTTTGAGGCAAACGGGCGGGAATGTCTCACCCAAAAAGAGGCAATAAAATGGCCACCGAGCTGTGAGGAATGCATCAGCCCGTTTCCACAGGCTGATACATTATTTCCATGGAGCTTGGACTCCCTCTGCTGGCGGCTTTTGGATGTAACACAAGGGTTTAAAAAAAAAACAGTACAGCAAAATACATTGACGTGATGGAAGGACCGCTACAATGTGTCTTTTTTTACGGTAAAGGGCGGTCCTTTTCTGACGTCACGTGAGGACTCGTCACCAACTCAAAAACAAGACTTCCTGAATGTTCAGCGCGAGTCTTAAAACGTAAAATATAGCTATATGCGGTGGAATCTTATTCAAATCAAATACGCCCAGTAGAAGTCATTTGAAGCCATTTTACAAATTATGGACACAACTTGTCCGGAGACGTCGGTTGTCCTTTAAACACATTGAGAGAGAGCAAAAAAAAAAAAAAAAATATATATATATATATATATATATATATATATAAAAATATATATATATATATATATATATATATATATATATATATATATATATATATACACACACACAGTAAAGTCTCGTTATATCGATATCGGATGTATCGATAGTCCCGGTTATATCGATACTATTTCTATGCACGCACGGAGAAAATTACATGCAAACAGGGTCGGATATATCGATAGTCCCGGTTATATCGATATTTTTTCGGACTCCCTTGAATATCGATATAATGAGACTTTACTGTATATATATAACGGATTATTCTCTTTTTAATGGTTTCCTATGGGAAATTAATTTTTGGGATACACACTTTTCGCCTTACACACTCTGTCTGGGAACCAATTAAGTTCGTAAGCCAAGGTATCACTGCATTTGCTTGTAGCTGGTCTTCACGCTGGACCACGAGAGGGAGGCCCAGGCCGTGTGCAGCCAATTGACGGTGCAGATCCAAGACCTGCAGACAGAAGTCAACTGCCTACGCAATCTACTCTGCCAGGTCCGCAAAAAAAACTCTCTGCGTACTGTATTTCAATGTTGACAAGGTCCAGCGCGTGCGTGCGTGCGTGCGTATGCGTGCGTGTGTGAGAGTCTGACAGGAGCGAATGCTCACAGCCAATAAGTCAGCACCACTGTGACATTGCCTTGTCAGCGAACAGACACAAGAGGGTAGATTTGGGGAGTGGTGGTGGTGGGGGGGGGGGGGGGGTGATGGGTCCAAGTTGAGAGGTGAAAAGAGTTCAATGAGCGGCACATAGACAAATCGCAGGTGGGGGGGGGGGCACTGCGATTCATATCAAGGAAAAATCAAATTGGGATCCTTTCCTGCTAATTGTAGGGGGTGGGGGTGGGGGTTTCACACACACAGATGAGCGAGACCCCAAACTGCCTTGGCCTTCCTCCACCCGTCGATAGGAAACGGACGCGCCGGGCGAGGGTCGCCGCGGCGGTCTTGGGGGCCGCCCTGCTTCTCTTCTTCAGCCATCGCTACCTGCCCAAGTTAAGGAGCAACTTTCTGTCATTTTAAGATGTCTGGTTCTTTTGTGTTGATCCATTTGGATGTTGTTCCCAAGATAACTATTTTTTTTTAAGTTTAGAGGTTTTAGTTTTTGGGATCATGTTGTGGCCTGTGGGGATATTTTGTTTTGCAAATAAAATGGTCAGATTTGCACGTTTTAGTTTTGGCAAGCATGGAAAAAGATTGAGAACGAATTAGAGAATGAAGAGATTATTTGTCTCCTGAAATCCACACAGCCACAGAAACAACCTTTCAGACAATAAAAAGGCCAAAATTGTCACTTTTTTTCTTTTTTTTTTTTTGTCTCAATGAGAAAAAAAAGTTCAACTCGTTCGTGACTCACGCTCCTAGGGAATGATGGGAAAACAATCCAATTTCCTCATTAAGTCTCCCACTGATCAAAGATGGAGAAAATGCCGCATGACACTTTGTACTGCATGTGACACATAATCTCATAAATGCTGCTTTGGGAAAATTGCCCGCTCTGATAACTCACTCAGCAGCAAAGCCCTCCAAAACTGAGTGTCAGGCAAAAAAAAAATTATATATATATATATATATATATATATATATACACACACACACACACACACAGTAAAGTCTCGTTATATCGATATCGGTTATATCGATAGTCCCGGTTATATCGATAGTCTTTTATCGAATATCGATATAACGAGACTTTACTGTGTATATCGATATATCGGAATATATATAATATATTTATATATATATATATATATATATATATATATATATATATATATATATATATATATATATATATATATACACACACACACACACACACACACACATATACTGATGTGTATACGTCTGTGTAAGCTCTCAGTCGTACAGGAGTGGTCCATCGATGAGAAGGTTTCTTCAGCCGTCATCTGTACAAAAGTGAAGGTTTCGGACGTTTCGCCTCCTATCCAAGAGGCTTCGTCAGACGAAACGTCCGAAACCTTCACTTTTGTACAGATGACGGCTGAAGAAACCTTCTCACTGATGTGTATATATACATTTCATTTATAAGTGCCTTTTAAAACTAAAGGACACTTTACAGTCACAGTTTTTCTGTGGGTGAGCAGCAACAGCCACACGCGCCAGAATTCACTCAACCCACAAGTGACTCAAATAGATCGAAAGCTAGCTAGCGTTCACTCAACCTGGAAGTAAATAGATAGAAAGCCAGCTAGCCAGCTAGTAGATAGATAATAGATAGCCAACAGATAGCTAGCTAGATAGCTAGCCACTACCCACCTAGATAGCTATATAGCTAGCTAGATAATACTTTGATACACAGATAGAAAGCTAGCTAGCCAGCTAGTAGAGATTGTCAATATCGGAGGGCAATTTTGGAGGGGATATATATATATATATATATATATATATATATATATATATATATATATATATATATATATCGGTTATATCGATAGTACCGCTTATTACGATACTATTTCTATGACCGCAAGGAGAAAATTATATGCGCGCAGGGTCGGATATATCGACAGTCCCGGTTATATCGATATTTTTCGGATTTCCGAGAATATCGATATAACGAGACTTTACTGTATATATATATATATATATAATATATATTATTTTTATTTATTTTTTTTTGCCTCATATTGTTAATTTCGGAGGGCTAAATATACACACACACATATATATATATATATATATATATATATATATATATAATTCCTTGTGTGTCCTACATACTTGGCAATAAAGATTCTGATTCTGATATATATACAGTAAAGTCTCGTTATATCGATATTCAAGGGAGTCCGAAAAAATATCAATATAACCGGGACTATCGATATATCCAACCCTGTTTGCATGTAATTTTCTCCGTGCGTGCATAGAAATAGTATCGATATAACCGGGACTATCGATATATCCGATATCGATATAACGAGACTTTACTGTATATATATATATATATATTTATTTTTTTAACCTGATATTCTCAATTTTGATATTCTCCTGTGAGCATTTTTTTTCTTTACAATGTAAAGTGACCCTGGAAACATTCCAGAGTGGCAGCGCCACCCAAGCAGAAGAACGTGAGGACACGGCGCCGGTGTCTCCCCGCCCCGCCGCCGCACCAGCAGCGCCACCGCCGCCTCTCATTTGCCACTCGCGCTCCACCGAGGGCGGACATGCTCCTTGCGCGCACGCAGCCGACATGAACGCCTTGACGTGCGGACTATGTTGGTGCGTGTGCGCTGCCGTGTGCGTGCTGAGCGTCGACGCGTCTTGGTGGTGAGTAAAATCATGGCCGTGATTGTCATTAACAGGATGCTTTTTGTTAATATCGCCTGTCAAAATGTTCCTCTGACTTTCCAGGTTTCTCTCCTTACATTTATCCCCATTCGCTGTATTTGCCGCTGCTTATTTATCCAATAAATATATCTATTTTCAAATGATTGCCATTTGACAAAAGTGATGATCATATGTTCTTGCGTGCTCATTTTTTTTTTCTATCTTTTCGATGAAAGCCCTTAAGACATCTTTACAAGTCTCGACCGGTCTCTTGGTACGTTTTTCCCTTCACGGCAAACTTTTCAACACCTCTGGCAATAATCACGCACGTCGACTGTAACCTCTCAATTTGTTTACTTCGTGTATGCACGGGAGGCTAAGTACACAATCGAATCGCACACTTGTTTGAGCTCATTCAAGAATCTATCCATCTATCCAGAGATAGATAGAGAGATATAAAGAAATATAAATATCAAAAGAAATAAAATAAACACATACATCGAAATATAATACATAAATGAATAGAAAAATAGTACTAGCTTGATAGCTAGCTCGATAGCTAGATCTATAGCTAGCTAGATGGGTAGCTAGATAGATACGATAGGCTTCTGGCTCAAGTGTACACTGGTGTGTTTTGGCCGCCGCTGCTCGCCCACAATTATTTTTAGCTTCTCCTTAGTTTTTTATTATTCATTATTTTATTTATGGTTTTATTCTGTGTATTGTTTTTTGAATTGTAAAGTGTCCTTGAGTGTCCAAAAAGGCGCTTGTAAATTAAAGGTATTATTATTTTTATTATTCTTATTATTATTATTGGATAGATGGATATGACTGCGAGCTATATACGCCAGCTAGCTTGATATGACAGCTAGCTAAATAGATATGACAGCTAGATAAATAGATACGATAGCTAGCTAGATACTACAGCTAGCTGGCTAGATACGACAGCTGGCTAAATACGACAGCTGGCTAAATACAACAGCTAGCTAAATACGACAGCTAGGTAATAGATACGACAGCCAGGTAGATATGACAGCAAGCTAAATAGATATGACAGCTAGCTAGATATGACAGCTAGATAAATAGATACGATAGGTAGCTAGATACTACAGCTAGCTAAATAGATATGACAGCTGGCTAGATATGACAGCTAGCTAAATACGACAGCTAGGTAATAGATATGACAGCTAGCTAGATATGATAGCTAAATAGATACGACAGCTAGCTAGATATCACAGCTAGCTAAATATATATGACAGCTAGCTAGATATGACAGCTAGCTAAATACATATGACAGCTAGCTAGATACGACAGCTAGCTAGATACGACAGCTAGCTAGATACGACAGCTCAATAGATACGACAGCTAGCTAAATAGATACGACAGCTAGCTAAATAGATACGACAGCTAGCTAAATAGATACAACAGCTAGCTAAATAGATACGACAGCTAGCTAAATAGATGCGACAGCTAACTAAATAGATGCGACAGCTAGCTAAATGGATGCGACAGCGAGCTAAATAGATACGCAGCTAGCTAGATATGACAGCTAGCTAAATAGATACAACAACTAGATAAATAGATACGACAGCTAGCGATATAAATAAATAGATACATAGAAGGCTAGTTATCTTGCTTGCTAGCTAGATGATAGCTAGCTGATAGATCGAAAAGATACATAAACACATACATAAAAAATATACTAAGTACATGTAAATAAATAAATAGATTGATATGAGGAAGAATTTGTCCTTGAATTTAAAAGTTGCAAATAATGTTTCTAAAAAAAAAAGCATTTTTATAAAAACACTTGTTTTCTTAAAACTAATGATACACAAAAAAAAACCAGCAGAAGAACTCAATATTTACAGCCAATTTTTTTTTTTCTCTTTGAAATATACATATATATATATATATTTACCGCAGGTACATGAGCACCCTGGGCTCTCGCGTGATGTGCGATAACATCCCGGGTCTGGTCAGCGAGCAGCGCCGGTTGTGTCGTCAGCATCCCAGAGTCATGGAAGCCATCGGCGCCGGCGTGCAAGACTGGATCGCCGAGTGCCAGCACCAATTTCGCAACCACCGATGGAACTGCAACACGGTGGCGAGGGACCATAGCCTTTTTGGACGCCTGCTGCTACGCGGTGAGGTCCAGTTTACCTTGAGTCAGTGTCTGAAACTGATGACAAAAAGTTAGCGGGCAACTTGGAAACACAGTAAGACGACTAATCGCAAAAAAGGACATTGTTGCAAAATATAAAGGATTTTTTTTTAATTGAGGAAGTACCTCCCACAAATGCTCCCTTGCTTAACTTACGGTAAATATCCCTTTGCTGAAGATTTTGCTCCAGTTGTCGTTTGTCGTCATGGTGCACAATGCAATGTTTGCGTCGCGTTGTCTGCTAAAAGCTACCTGCGCTGCTCTTACTAAGCGCCTTTCAAAACTCTCAAGTACACTTTACAGTCACGGACGGCATAGTCCGAAGCACGAAACAAACAAACAAACAAACGTTCGTTTGGCAATTTTCATACTCTGCATGGCAGCCAATCAGAAGCCTGTTTCGTGCTTCGGACTATACCGTGACTGTAAAGTGTACTTGAACGTTTTGAAAGGCGCGTTTGGCAATTTTCATACTCTGCATGGCAGCCAATCAGAAGCCTGTTTCGTGCTTTGGACTATACCGTGACTGTAAAGTGTACTTGAACGTTTTGAAAGGCGCATTTGGCAATTTTCATACTCTGCATGGCAGCCAATCAGAAGCCTGTTTCGTGCTTCGGACTATACCGTGACTGTAAAGTGTACTTGAACGTTTTGAAAGCCGCTTAGAAAGATGAGTTCACCTGGCTTGTAGCGATTTGCTTGTAGCTTTTGCTTTATTGAATAAAACAAACGTTTAATTTGAAAAAAAAAAAAAAAAAAATTTTTTTTTTTTCTTGAAGTTGTCGGCCACCCTGGTCGAGACGTTTTAAAAGTTGCACGCCCCGGGCCTCCGGGCAGATGTTATTTCAAACACTGCTTGAGTGGATGAATAAAGCGGAGAGACGCTAACGCTATGACGCTCGATCCTCCTCCAGGCAGCCGCGAGGTGGCCTTCATTTACGCCATTTCATCAGCCGGCGTGGTCCACACGCTAGCGCGAGCGTGTAGCCGCGGCGAACTCGACTCGTGCTCCTGCGACCCGCGCAAAATGGGCACCTGGCGCGACCGGGCCGGCGCCTTTGACTGGGGCGGCTGCAGTGACCACGTGGAGCACGCCGCCCGCTTCGGACACGCCTTCGTGGACGCCAAGGAGAGGAAGGAGCCCGACGCCCGCGCTCTCATCAATCTGCACAACAACAGGGCCGGACGCAAGGTTCTTTTCTGTGCTTGGGTGGTACCTTTTGGTCAGAAAATGGAAACAAAAAATACTAATGTCATTTTGTCACTCGTTTGAATCAGATATGCAAGTAAATTTTGAGGGTTTTTTTGTCAGGTAGTCCTAAAAAAATAATGACATTGCACAGTTAAAGGACAACCAACGTCACTTTTTTTGTTTCTTAACCGACATCAGAAAAACGTTTTATAGCATCTAAAATACACAAAACACGCAGGATGATATTTTTAGTCACATGCAAAACACCAATAAAAATGACCTAAAGTGTCCAAAATCTGCAAAAAATTGAGCTGCGAATTGGGCATTTAAGTCCCGCCCCCAGTTCGTGACGTCACTGTAGGACGTCTTGCATAACTGGAGAATCAAAACAATGGCTTCAGATTCTTCAAAAAAAAAAAAACAAATACACATAAATAATTAATACAATAATAAATGAATAAATACATAAACAAAAACACATAATTACAAAAAAATAAACAAAAAAATACAAATACACACAAACAAATTAAATAAACAAATACACAAACAAAAAATCCACATATGCAAATGAATAAACAAAAACAAATACACACAAATAAATAAATACAAGAAACAAATACATTAATACACAAAAAACAAATACACACAAATAATAACAAACACAAATACATAATTAGACCAATAAAGATAAAAACAAATTCACAAATAAATGAATGAATACAATACATAAATACATGAATAAATAGAGGGCGGCCTGGTGGTCGCATCAACTTTACAGTGCAAAGGTCATGGCTTCCCGTATGGGGTTTGCATGTTCTCCTTGCGTGGGTTTTCTGCGGGTGCTCCGGTTGCATCCCACATTCCAAAAACATGCGTGACAGGCTGATTGAACACTCACAATTGTCCCCTGGTTGTGAGTGTGAGCGCGGATGATTGTTCGTCTCTGTGTGACCTGCGATTGGCTGACAACCAGTTCAGGGTGTCCCCAGTGGATATCGGCAAAAAAAAAATTGTTTTTTGTGCATCCCTCAGGCGGTGAAGCGTCTCCTGACTTTGGAGTGCAAGTGCCACGGCGTGAGCGGCTCGTGTAGCGCGCGCACCTGCTGGCTAGCAATGGCCGACTTCCGCCGCACCGGCGACGAACTGCGACGCAAATACGAGCGCGCCGTCCACGTGGCCGTCAATCAGTACGGAGCCGCTCTGACTACGCTGAACGCGGCGGGAAGACGCACTGCGCCGGGGAAGAACCAGCTCGTCTACTCCGACCAATCTCCCGACTTTTGCGTGCGGGATCACGACACAGGTATACATTTGATATCAATATATAAATAGCCGGCATGCTAACATGAAGTCCGCCAAAGCACCTCCTTCACCCAGCAACTTTCTTCATACCAACGAGGCCAACTGAGCTTGTAGCAAGCCTGATGCTAACAATGCTAGCTACCTTGATCTATTTGAGTTCTTCCCGGTTGAACGGGATCACCATTGCTGGCTACCGAGCTAGCTATCTATTAGCTGTCTAACTAGCGATCTAGCTATCTATTAGTCATCTATTAGCTAGCTAGCTAACTTGATCTATTTGAGTTATTCCCGGTTGAACGGGGTCACCATTGCTGGCTACCTAGCTAGCTATCTATTTGCTATTTATTAGCTGTATAACTAGCTAGCGATCTAGCTATCTATTAGTCATCTATTAGCTAGCTGGCTAACTTGATCTATTTGAGTTATTCCCGGTTGAATGGGGTCACCATTTCTGGCTACCTAGCTAGCTATTTGCTACTTATTAGCTGTATAACTGGCTAGCTGACTAGTCATCTATTAGCTAGCTAGCTAGCTAACTTGATCTATTTGAGTTATTCCCGGTCGAACGGGGTCACCATTGGTGGCTACCTAGCTAGCTATCTATTTGCTATTTATTAGCTGTCTAACTAGCTAGCAATCTATTAGGCATCTATTAGCTAGCTAGATAACTTGATATATTTGAGTTATTCCCAGTTAAACGGGTCACCGTTGCTGGCTACCTAGCTATTTGCTACTTATTAGCTGTCTAACTGGCTAGCTATCTATTAGTCATCTATAAGCTAGCTAGCTAACTTGATCTATTTGAGTTATTCCCGGTTGAACGGGGTCACGTTGCTGGCTATCTATTTGCTATCTATTAGCTGTCCAACTAGCTAGCGATCTAGCTAGCTATTAGTTATCTATTAGCTAGCTAACTAATTTAATCTGTTGGAGTTATTCCCAGTTGAACGGGGTCACGTTGCTGGCTATGTATTTGCGCTCTATTAGCTAGCTAGCTAGCTAACTTGATCTATTTGAGTTATTCCCGGTTGAGTGAACGATGGCGCGTGGCTGCCGCTGCTCACCCACAGAAAAACTGATCCTGTGACTGTAAAGTGACCTTGAGAGTTTTGAAAGGCGCTGATAAATATAAATGTATTATTATTACGATTATTATTATTATTATTAAGTAGCCGATCTATGCTAATGATTGACACGCGTTTCCCTCGTAGGCTCGGTGGGTACGGGCGGCCGGCGATGCAACGTAACGTCTCAGGGAGCGGACGGCTGCTCGGTCATGTGTTGCGGGCGAGGCTACGACACGGCGCGGGTGAGCCGCAGTGCCAAATGCGAGTGTAAATTTCACTGGTGCTGCGCCGTGCACTGCAGAGACTGCCGCCAAGTGGTGGACGTGCGCACTTGTAAGGATCACACGTGAACGTCCGTCCGTCCTAGTCAACAAAATGGTGAATTTGATCAATACGATGAGAGAAAGTTAGCACACCCCTGTTCGACTGGGAGATTTTTGTACAATGAAAAAAAAGACAACTCATTGCAGATTTCTTGCCGCCTTTTTATGTGGTTTTGTATTACGCACATTTTAACTCATTCGCTGCCATTCCCGAATGTATTCGAGAATTGAAAATATGACGTAGAGCGCACTTCCTGAATTTGTTCAGGGTTTGTTTTTTTTTTTCTTGCTTGGGTGCCGATAAAATGGTGGCCAGACCGCTGGCAATGGTTTTTTTTCCTTTCCACAAGGGGGCAGAATTTCCCCTTTTCCATGTTATCCATTTGTTTCAGCTTCAGCTGTTGTTAACGCGCTATATAAACCAATATGGATGTATTTTCGACAACCGCCCCCATTTCAAGCTCATATTACTCCAGACCCATATAATTTAGGAAATAACACTTGTTCTGATGAAGGAAGAGAATCTAAGGTTTCTTATGCTGCATTGAATGTTGATGTCGTCCTAAAACGCAATATTCTGTGGGTCGTGGAATTTGAGTGACAATGACAAAAACCCTGGCATGGAGTGGACACATTTTTAAACATGTCCGACAGTGAATGAGTTAAGGAAAGGTCATGAAAAACCTAATAATAATAATAATAATAATAATAATAATAATAATAATAATAATAATAATAATAATAATAATAATACATTTCATTTCTAAGCGCCTTTCAAAACGCTCAAGGACACTTTACAGTCACAGGATATTTTTTCTGCGGGTGAGCAGCAGCAGCCACACGCGCCAGTGTTCACTCCACCCAAATAATAATAATAATACATTTCATTAATAAGCGCCTTTCAAAACACGTTGTGCTTAACCCATTTAATAAGTTGGAATATTATTGTTCTAAACACAGCTGTGGCTCCAGGGGGTGTGCACACTTATGAAAGCTCAATTGTTCATTTTTACCGCCTTTCTAGGAAGTATTTATAAATGACTTCTGAGGTTATAGAAGAAAAATATTATTATGTATGTTTCTTAATATGTGAACCATTTATTCCTACAAACATGTCGTGGACGCCCACAACCAGCCTTTATGTTATCAATGTCATCTTTGTTACTTTCATTTCCCCCCCCCCTAAACTTGGGGATTTAAAACGTATTTATTCTTTTTTTATTATTATTTATTGTTATATTCCGCCTCCTCTTTGAAATCATTGTTTATTGCTAAAAAAACTGACCGTACATTTGACTGTATCTTTTTTAAAGCTGCTTTGTCCGGACCCGACTTGTTTTCTACACAAGTATTTGTACTTCTACTCGAGTAAAGAATGTGACTCCGTTTTCCACTCGTCTTTCAGTCGTAATTAATTCGATATGAGAACATTAGTTCGAATATACACGACGATAGTGCCTGTCGCGTCGGAAAAGTGCGACGGAAGTGACTGCCCATTAAAGTCAATATCTATTAAAAGCTGTTTAGTCCGTACCAGAGTTTTGTTCTTCTACACAAGTATCTGTACTTCTACTCGAGTAAAGAATGTAACTCCGTTTCCTACTTGTCTTTCAGTTGTAATTAATTCGATATGAGAACTTTAGTTCGAATACACACCACGATAAGTGACGCGGCGTGGCAAAACGCGACGGAAGTGACGGAGCATTACAGAAGCTTTTTTTAAGCTGTTTTGTCCGTACCCGAGTTTTGTTTTTCTACACAACTATTTGTACTTCCTCTTGAGTAAAGAATGTGACTCCGTTTCCTACTCGTGGTTCGGTCGTAATTAATTCGATATGAGAACATTAGTTCGAATATACACGACAATAGTGCCGCGGCGTCGAAATGTGCGACGGAAGTGACGGCCCTTAAAGTACCTTTTTTTTTTTTTTTTTTTTTTTTAAAAAAAGGCTGCTTAGTAAATACCTGAGTTTTGTTTTTCTACACAAGTATCTGTACTTCTACTCGAGTAAAGAACGTAACTATGTTTCCTACTCGTGTTTCAGTCGTAATTAATTCGATGAGAACTTTAGTTCGAATATACGCAACGATAGCCCCGCGGCGGCGAAAAAAAAACGCGACGGAAGTTACGGTCATTACAGTACCTTTTGTAAAATCTGTTTCGTCCGCACCCGAGTTTAGTTTTTCCTACACATGTATCTGTACTTCTACTCGAGTAATGAATGTGACTACGTTTTCCACTCGTAATAAATTCGACACGAGAACATTAATTCGAATTAACACGATAGTGCCCTGGCGTCGTAAAAAACGCGACGGAAGTGACGACCCATTACAGTACCTGTACCTTTTTTTTAAAAAGCGGTTTACTCAGTACCCGAGTTTTGTTTTTCGACAAAATTACCTGACTCGAGTAAAGAATGTGACTCCGTTTCCCACAGGTCTTTCAGTCGTAATTAATTCGATAGTTCGAATACACACACATCGCCGCGGCATCGGGATTAAAAACGCGACGGAAGTGACGGCCAAGTACAGTACCTGCTCTGTGAAGTCGCCCACTGGTGGCCATTCTAGAAAGCGCTCACCTTTGTAAGCAGACTTGACCAAGTGCTGCGTTGCCGCCTAGTGGACGAACATGAAACACAACACGATCAGCTTCTCGAAAATAACAAGCATGACAAACTCCCAAGAACTTTTGAGGTTTCCGTTTTATTTCATGTAATTTTCCAGACCTGTAGAGGACAGTTAAATTTCCTTTTTTTAAACGCCTCAACTTTTATTTTTAAACCCCCCCCCCCCCGCTTCCTCCTCACGGCACTGCGTTAGAACCCAATTCGTGACTGTGGCGTTTTGTTTTCTCCCGATTTGATCATTGTAAGTCAATACTGTTAATCAATCAACAGCGGAAGGGCGAAGAGGAGGATGAGAGAGCAAACCAAGATCAAAAATTAAGACTTGAAAAGAAGAAAGGCTCAAAAGGTCAAAAGACAAAAACGGCGGAGAAAAAAAATGGCTTTAAAATTGATCGCTACAGTACTTTGTGTTGTATTGCAGCACCTTTCTTTGTGACACACGATCAATTGTATTTGTAAAAAAAAAATCGTACACAATAACGTACACAGCCCCAGACATGACGTCAAACCCACGGAGAATTTTCGCATTACCTGGCCACAAATTAGATCATATTTTGTAAATATGGTTTTAAATACAAATATTTCAATGACAAATTTTATGAGCACAAAATTCACAGTCGAATTTTGAATTTCGTGGCTAAGAATAAGTTTATTGTGGTCAAAAATGGCTAATTTGTAGTCAAAATTAGCATCGCGTGGTAGCATTTAGCCTCTTGGGGCTATAAATTAGCATTTAGGACACATTCATAGTTTAGTGGACATTAATTACAATTTCCTTTTAACGAATTTGCATCTTGTGTACATAATTAAGAATTTCACTGGCACAAATGACGACTTCCCTGCCACAATTTACAACTTTGTGAACACGTGATGTCCAATTTGCAGCATCGTATTTTGTCGCCAAAAATGTATGTTTGCATTTTTATACATAATTTGTGGATTAAAAACCATGTTTTTGGGGGTAGACTCCACCTGAAAAAAAAGTAGGTTTTGGAATTTGTCGACAAAAAAATGTGAATTCAAAATGTGGTACGTATAAATGTATACTCAAATATTACTGTGTGCATATTGTATCTAAATAATGGACCCCATTTTAATGTGTTAAGATTTACTGCACATTTTTTTTTTCATTTTATGGACAAAAAATGTATTTGGCAGAATAAAAAGAAACAAAAAATGTAGGTATTGGAATTCAGTCTTTGACAAAAAAAAAAGAATTAAGGTCAAAATGTGCTATTTGGTGGCCACAAATGACTGTTTTGTGTGCAAACAGTATCCAAATGGACCCAAATTTTCATATTTGTGTGTAAAATTTAATGGACATTCATTTTTTTCAATTTACGGACAAAAATATGT
The DNA here is from genome assembly GCF_051943395.1 of Hippocampus bargibanti. Classification (NCBI taxonomy): domain Eukaryota; kingdom Metazoa; phylum Chordata; class Actinopteri; order Syngnathiformes; family Syngnathidae; genus Hippocampus; species Hippocampus bargibanti. The sequence goes on along the minus strand of NC_142738.1, from coordinate 3,913,864 downwards.
ATTTGGCAAAGCACAAAAAACAAAAGTGTGGGTATTGGACTTCATTCTTCGACAAAAAAATATGAATTTCAAGGTCAAAATGTGCTATTTGATGGCCACAAATGGCTATTGTATGCAAATAGTATCCAAATTGACGCACATTTTTATGTTTGTGTGAAAGATTTACTGCAAATAAATTTTTTTAAATTTCTGGACAAAAATATGGATTTGGCAGAGTAACAAAAACTGTGGGTGTTGAAATTCATTTTTAGACCAAAAAAAAAATTATTTCAAGGTCAAAACATGCTGTTTGGGGGCCACAAATGACTGTATTGTGCACAATAGTATCCAAATGGACCCGAATTTCATATTTGTGTGAAAAATGTTATGCATATTCATTTTTTTTTAATTTACGGACCAAAATATGTATTTGGCAGAGCACAAAAAACAAAAGTGTGTGTATTGGAATTCCAAAAATTGAATGTCAAGGTCAAAACGTGCTATTTGGTGGCCACAAATGACTGTATAGTGCACAATAGTATCCAAAAGGACCCAAATTTTTGTTTGTGTGAAAGATTTAATGCGCATTCAAGTTTTTTAATTTATGGACAAAAATATGTATTTGGCACAGCAAAAAAAAAAAAAAAAATATGGGTGTTGGAATTCATTTTTTGACAAAAAAATGAATTTCAAGGTCAAAATATGCTATTTGGTGGCCACAAATGACTGTATTGTATGCAAACAGTATCCAAATGGACCCGAATTTTCATGTTTGTGTGAAAGCTTTAATACGCAATAGATTTTTTTAATTTATGGATGAAAATATGGATTTAACTGAACATTTCTAGACAAAAAAAAATGGCCATATCAAAGTCAAAATGTGTTATTTGTCAGATGCAGATGATGTACCCCAAACTTTTACGCGTGTGTGTGTGTGTGTGAAAGGTTTCGTGCGCACTCAATTTTTAATTCACGGTTGAAAATATGTATTTTTCTACCATTTATGCATTTTACATCTGCCGTGTGTCACATTTTAAAAGCTACCCCCCTACACCCTGTCATGTCAAGGGCTGAGTATTATTGCGTAATCATGACCAAAAGACCTCACCTCCTCCGTGGACTTGAGCCCCGTTCTCCCTTCGCTCCATATTAAGGCGTCGATTAAGCCCTCACGGGTCGGTTTGCAGGGTGGGTGGGTGGGGGGAGGTGTCAATCACCCCCCCCCCCTCTTCTCTTTCCTCACATTAGTACTTGGATCCGCTCCCCCTCCTCCCCCTTTTTTCTAATAATTTTCCTTCCATTGACTTGGTGGCTGTCCATGTTAGGGCTAAGCTACTGTAGGTACCACACGGTGGCACTGTGAGTAAAGGACCCTCGTGCTCAGGATATGTGCCACCATTTGCCACAGGGGGTGGGACCTCCGGACCCCCCACCTCCACCCCCCCCCCTTCTCGAACCCACCCCTCTCCTGCAATCGGGCACTGCTCTACCCTCTGATACAGAGGTTCAGCAAAAACGTCCCCAGTAGAGGGAATGTGGGTCACCACGGGGGGGCGTGGGGGTACTTAAGGGGGCTTTTTCGCACCCCTCCAATATGACGACCTTCGGCAAGTGATAAAGCCAAGCGTCAATTTTCCATCCTGGATTCACAGCTTGCTTTGCGACTGTTTTTTTTTTTTTTTGTTGTTTACACTTTGTTAGTGATGTTTAAAAACAAGACCCTTAACTTAAGCTGAATTGAATTGATGGTCAGTTTTCGGGGTTCGCTCAGTGCTATGCCGGTTTCCCCTCTTTTAGCCTTCCATCGAGTTCTCAGGAGCGGTGAAGGTTGGAGACAGACGGGAGGTTATGGATTAATCTGTGCCACAAACAAACAAAAATTAAGGATAGTTGTTACTTTGTTAATCATATTTCATAATCTGCAGAATGATGTGTTTCGCTTTTGAGAGATAAAGAGGGTGGGTAGATGATGAGTGGAATAAATGGGTCGTTGTAGTTTCGTATTTAGTGGCGGTCCGCGGCGGCACTCTGTAGCAACTCTGTGGTGGGCTGTCCCGGGGGTCTGAAGGCGGTCTGGAAGCCTGGCGGGGGGGAGTGGAAGTGGCTGACGGGGTTGGTTGTGGCGGCGGCGGGGGAGGTAGGGGGCCCAGCCGGGAGGGGCGGCGGAGGCGGCGGCTCTGTGGTGAAGGGGGATGTGGCCGTCCAGGAGGGTGCTGTGGAGGGGCTGAGGAACGGGCGCCGCCGCCGCTACCGCCGGACCGTCCATCTCGGTGAGCGCCTGCAAGGACTTGAGCCAATGTGGGGGGTTGTCATCCTGGAGACAGTCTAAACTGGGACCTGCCGAGGCTGGGATGCCTTTAAGCATCGCCGCCAGCAAAAGAAACAAAAATATCAATTGGCGGCACAATGAACAAAAAAGACAATACAATACAATACACTCTCGAGGACTTGCACACTGCAAGAATCCAAACAAGGGCGCGGAAAATCAGACTGGACCCTCCGCACCCTGGCCACCACCTTTTCCAGCTACTCCCCTCAGGCAGGCGCTACGGATCCATGCGCACCAAATCCAGCAGACATTTAAACAGCTTATTCCCCCAAGCCATTAACTCCCTAAACAATAACCCAAAATAGAACAATAATAATAATACATTTAATTTCGAAGTGCCTTTCAAAACTCTCAAGGTCACTTTACAGTCACAGGATAAGTTTTTTTTCTGTGGGTGAGCAGCGGCAGCCACATGTGTTCACTCAACCCGGAAGTAACTCAAATACATAGAAACCTAGCTAGCTAGCTAACAGCAAGCCAGTTAGATAATAAGCTAGCTAATAGATAGCCAGCCAGAACAAGCCAGCTAGCTGGCTTTACTCGACCCGGAAGTAACTCAAATAGAAAGCTAGCCATCTAGCTAATAGATAGCTAAATAATAAGCTAACTAGCTAATAGATATCTAGCTAGATTACAAGCCAGCTAGCTGGTTTCTTCAACCCGGAAGTAACTCAAATAGATAGAAAGCTAGCTAGCTAATAGCCAAGCAGATAGATCACAAACTAGCTATCTAATAGATAGCTGCTCTGCTTCACTCAACCCGGAAGAAACTGAAATAGATAGAAAGCTAGCTAACTGTATAGTGCCTCTTTGCAATTTTTTGATGATGATACTAGTGCAGTGTGTTCTACATACTTGGCGATAAAGAGGATTCTGATTCTGAATACATACTGATTGATATAGCGCTTTAACAACAGCAAAAGTACTCCACTCTATAACAAACCATGTCTGCACTCAAAGAAAGGTGGTGACTAAAACTAGTTTGCCAGCCACCGTGGCGCTCCGTGTGGTTTGGTTCGTCCCCTGAAAATTTCGTGAGCTAAAGCGTTCGTAAGCCGAGGTATCACCGTATCATGCTTCCTTAAGATGGAACCCAATGGGATCAGGTATAGTGAGAACAACATAGGCCCTAAAATTGAGCCCTGCGGAACACCGCACGACAGAGATGCGAAAATGTGCAAAATGCTTTTGAATCACGGCGCTTGGATGTTGCGTCCAACGCACCTGTGATGATAGCAGGGTCCATCCAACTGGCCGTGCTGTCCCAGCTCAGGCTGTGTGAAATGCCCGCCGGCCCACCGACGTGGTTAACACTGTTTGAGGACGAGGAGGACGAAGAAGAAGAAGAGGAATTGGGAAGGCCCCCGAAGTTGATGTTGATGTTGGGCAGGAGCGCTCGGAGGCCATCTTGCCATTCTTTCACCTTTAGGCCTTCTATAGAGCCGCTGTTTTCTGAAAGAGGGAAACCCGCATGTTATGGGTTAATCAAAACTTATTTTAGCTATGCCAACAACTCAATCATTAAATAATCAAAAATGTTCACTCAACCCGAAAGTAACTCGGATAGAAAGATAGCTACCTAATAGATAGCTAGCTAGGCCTTCACTCAACCCGGAAATAACTCTGATAGAAAGCTAGCTAGCTAATAGACAGCTAATAGATAGCTAAGTAACTCAGATTCGAAAACTAGCTTAAGTAACTCGGATAGAAAACTAGCTAGCTTTTAGATATTTATATATTTTATTTGGAAACCTTTTTTTTCCCCATTTCTATTAGTTATCTATTAGCTAGCTAGCTTTCTATCTATTTGAGTTACTTCCGGGTTGAGTGAACGCTGGCGCGTGTGGCTGCCGCTGCTCACCCACAAAAAAAATGTAGCCTGTGACTGTAAAGTGACCTTGAGAGTCTTGAAAGGCGCTTATAAATGAAATGTATTTTTATTATTATTATTATTTTATTTATTTTTATTATTGTTATTATTTTTATTATTATTTTATTATTATTTTTTTTATTATTATTATTATTATTTTTATTGATGAGAAGGTTTCTTCAGCCGTCATCTGTACTTTTTGAAGGTGTTGGACGTTTCGCCTCCTATCCAAGAGGCTTCGTCAGCGAACTAAAGTCTGACTGGTCGTATATTATTGTTATTTCTATTATTATTGTTATTATTATTATTATTATTATTGTATAGTGGCGATAATAATAATAATAATAATAATAATAATAATAATAATAAATGTTTCTTTTCGAAGCGACTTTCAAGATGATGCCCATTACAGGCGCAAAAAACCACAATAGTCTTCAGGCTCGTTGCACCCAAACAGCAAAAGATATTAACAATTTGGTGAATTTTAGCTGATGACTATTTTTTTTTTTTAAATGAGCCCCGGGCTGCAGTTCAGAGGTCACCGAGCGAAGCGGTTGGGGGAACAGGTAGACAGTACCTGAGATGGGGATCCCTCCCAGACCCGAGCTGTGCTGAGGAGGCAGATTCAGGTCCAGAAAATGACTGTGTGAGGCAGCGCTGGCTGAGTGGTTCAAGTGTGTGAGGTTATTCCGCGAGGGGATTCCCATCCAGGGGTGTCTGGCTTGCTGCTGCTGCTGCTGAGCGGCGGGGAAAGCGCACGAGCCGTACACGGCTCTGTGATGGAGCTGCGGGATGCGAGGCACGCCGGCGGGGAAGTGATGAGCGTTGCCGTTGGGGGGCGGCAAGCCGGCGGGCCCGTGATTGGTCCCTTGGGCGCGAGGCCCCGGAGAGGCGGGGTTCGGGTCTTGCACGGACAGCTCCTTTTCGATCAAATCGGCCAAGGCTTTGCGGGTGACGTCGAACGGGTCGAAACCGAGGTCGTCGTCCTGCTGTTTGGTGGATGAGCCGAAACCGAAAGCCGCCTGCCAGTCCGTGGAAGACGACACCGGTATCGTGTCTGCCGTGGGAGGAAACGGGGACAACAACATAAACCATGAGAAGATGTCCAATACATTTTTGTCACAGGCCTGATTTGACTTTCCCGTGGAGGGTCATTACGAAATGTCAAGAAGTCAAAAATTATGGTTTATGGTACAGTGATACCTCGGTGTACGAACCCCTTGGCTTACAAACTTTTCTGTTTACGAACATTATATTCATGAAAATTTTACATTGACATACAAACTATTTTTCGGGATACACACGGAGCGCCACAATGAGTGATGAGTGTCGTTGGCGAACGAGCCTGTTCTCCTAACAAGAAAATGGCAGCCAACTGTTTTTGTCCTCTATTCCCCGCCCCCTGTCTTCGGTGAAAGCCACGTGATTGGTCAAGAACGCAGCAGGGAGGGTGAAAGAAAACAGTGAAATTTGGACTCGTTTCAAGTTTGATAGTTCAAAGGCAGAGTGTAGACTGCAAGGTTAAAATATCCCATCAATCATGCTCCACAAATAACCCGCACAAGCCATCTGTACACTTGATGTAAAAAGCTACCAACCCAGCTAAACAGAAGACAATTGATGAGGAACTAGGTAAAATTATCGCAGGGAAAGCATCTACAAGGGATCATTCCTCAAGATGGCGAACGAAGGCTACGTTGCTCATCAAGTGTTTAATGCTGATGAAACCGGCCACTCCATTCATTATTATTATTATTATTTTTGGACATCGTCTGGCAGTGAATGAGTTAAAATATTTTCCACTTTAAACTATATCGAGATGCGGAACAAATCAGCTTTATTGTTATCTAGTTAGCAAACTATCATTATAACGATGGACGGATTGAATGAGTTAAGCTGCTTCTGCGGGGTCCAAAACAAATGATGTGGTGGGCCAGATTTGGCTCCCGGGGCCTCGCGTTGGACACCAGCGCCATAGGGAAACGGTTTAGTTACCCGATGTGAAGAGGCTGTGCGGTTCCGGAGTCATGGGCCAGTCGGCGCTGCGGGGGTTGCTAGGAAATGGAGGCAGACCGGTAGGGAGGGGGTTGGGGTGTCTGAAATTGCTGTTGTCCGAGAAGAGCGACTGCGACTCGGCCGCCGCGCCCTCGAAGGGTGAACGGGCCGTGAGGTCCGAAACGCTGATGGGCACCACCAAGGTGGGTTTGGTTAAACCCGGGGGAGGGGATGGGGAGTCACTTGCGGGGATCTGGAGGGGGAAAAAAAGGAGAGAAAAGACAATGTGCTTGTTTTCTTGTCCGACTTGTTCATACGGAGGTAAAAAAAAAAAAAAAAAAAAGGTCTTGAAATGGTTCTACCTGTTGTAAAGTATCACCGTTCACCATAGCGATTGACTCGGAAGGTTTGTCGCTGGGGCTGCGGGGGCAAAATTTCACACATTAATAATGACGTCTGTGTAAGCTCTCAGTCGTACAGGAGTGGTCCATCGATGAAAAAGTTTCTTCAGCAGTCGTCTGCACTTCTTTGAAGGTGTCGGACGTTACGCCTCTTATCCAAGAGGCTTCGTCAGCGAGCTAAAATCTTTTGCTGGTAGTTTCTATAATAGCTTCTTTTACTCCCCTTTCAAACCATCTGATTACTTCTAATGTCCTGCCTGAGTATGAGGTCTACGACTACCCTGATTGCCCCATTTGCTCTGGTATCACCTCATCAACACAACTAGAAGATGCTATTTTCATAAAACAGCAAAACCCTTCACTAAATCGCCATGGTGGGGTGAGGTTCAATTTGGATCGTTCGTACAACACACTTCTTAGGCAACATAGGCTTAGTTATGCTGATGATACCAGAGCAATCAGGCCAGTCGTAGACCTCACACTCAGTCAGGACAATAGAAGTCATCAGTGTAGCCGCAGGGAGTAGTCCTCTGCTCCCCCCAACCTGAGAGCAGGGACCAATCATAGCAGAGTTTAGCACCGCCACATCTGGACACTTGTGATATATATAGGGCTGAAACTACCAGCAAAAGATTTTAGTTCGCTGACGAAGCCTCTTGGATAAGAAACGAGACGTCCGATACCTTCAAAGAAGTACAGATGACGGCTGAAGAAACCTTAATAATAATAATACCTCAATAATAATAATTTTTAAAAAAATGATTCATGGAATGAGCCTCGTCCTACCTGCTGCTGTCACAGTTGGAGGAGAAAGGAGACATGGCGGAGCACTGGCCGGGACCGAGATCTGCATCCAGACCATCTGAGGCGAGACCCTCTTGGTCTAGATAGTCTAGCAAGGGGGGGGACTTGCGGTCCTCTGATAGGCCGTTGGCTAGTTTGCTATGACCCGACAACGTGGGCCACCCCTCTTTGCCATTGCTACTGTTTTGTCTGGTGTAAAAAGACAAATAATAGTGCAGAGGGGGGGGAGGGGTAAAAAATGAGGCACGGCGACAAGATTTTCAAAACAAAAGAAAAACACCAACCTTTGTGTTAAGCCCGATTTACTCTTTGACTTTTCCGTTCCGCACGCTGGCGGTTGTAAAAAGCTAGGGTTCATTTTATACAAGTCTTGGAGGAGTTTTTGTTCATATTCTTGATGTTTCCCTGCCTGGGAACGAGCAAGTGGGAAAAGAGTCAATTAAATGTCAAATGGGCGTTAGAGGAAGGGGGCGGGCTCTGGACGTTGACATTACCTGCATTTCGTCTTTCGTAAAGCTAGCCGCTTCATCTCCTAGCTCGTGTAGATACATACAATCGGGTTTTGGGCACTGCATACTTTTGAGGAAGTAACTGCAGTACTTTGTCGTGCCTAAAGAAGCCTGGAAAGAGGGCAAGGGGGGAGAATGAGAAGAATAAACTTGTTCGCTCGGACGCAGGAATATTGTCTTTTACTGCCGGCAGGGGACGTAGCCATTCATGACCGACGCCTAACCTCTGCAGCCCTCTGCTAAGCTATTTATTGAAAGTATATGCAAATTTAAGCGAGACATTAGTAAAACAGTCTTCTTGATTTGAATACCACGACCTTGGACGTACCAAGCACCAACAACCATAAACTAACAGACATTTTAATGGGTTGTCTTTCATAATAACAATAATAATAACAATTATAACAATAATAACAATAATAATAATAATAATAATAATCAATTTCATTTATAAGCGCCTTTCAAAGCTCTCAAGGTGCCTTTACAGTCACAGGATACGTTTTTCTGTGGGTGAGCAGCGGCAGCCACACAGCGCCAGCGTTCACTTAATCCGGAAGTAACTCAAATTGATCGATAGGAAGCTAGCTAGATAGCTATAAGCTAGCTAGCTAGATTGCTATATAGCTATTAGATTGCCAGCTAGATAGCTAGCTAGTCATGCGCTGCGATGTGACCCTTCAAAACTAATGTTTTAGCGGTTGTATTCGGAAATACAATACAATATAAAATAACTTTTATAGGAAAATAGAAAAATATCACTTTGCCGGAAAAAAATTCCGCTAAATAGTGGACGTCTGGGATCTCTGGCTTCCATTGTGGGCCTTGTGTTCTGCGGCCAACTGACCTTGAAACTTTTAAAGATATAAATGATTTCCCCCCCCTCTTTCTCGCTCTCTCCTTTTTCATGTCTCAGTAAATAAAGTCGCCTTGCAATCCCTTCAACTGTACCTAGCTAGCTATCTATTTGCTATCCATTAGCTATCTGGCTGGCTGGCTAGCTAGCTAGCTATCTAGCTGGCTATCTATTAGTTATATAGCTATCTAGCTAGCTATTGGCTATCGATTAGCTAGCTAGCTTTCGATCTATTTGAGTTACTTGTGGGTTGAGTGAACGCTAGCGTGTGTGGCTGCCGCTGCTCACCCACAGAAAAACTTATCCTGTGACTGTGACCTTGTGAGTTTTGAAAGGCGCTTATAAATGAAATGTAATATTATTATTATTATAACTTCTATTCTGTCTATGCTCTATCAAAACTTTGCCACGGGGCCAATCGGGAGGTAAAAAAAAAAAAAAATCACCTTGAGTGTTCTGCCATCAACCACCACGTTGTTGACGCACTGTATCGCTCTGAGAGCGTCTTCGGGGCGGACGTAGGTGACGTACGCGCTGGCACTCGGTCCCTGGACCATCAGAGGCGAGACGAGGAGACAAATCAGACAGACAGCTGCTGCAATGGTTTAGTTTTTGCTGTAGTGTTGCGATTCCCGAAATAGAAATGCTATTTGTTGGGTTTTTTTTCCCACTTAATGTCAAAGGAATTGAGTTGTGACAAACCGAGTGAGAGTCACTCGTCTTCATTTCGATCAAATCATTCATCCAAATGCATACATGTCAACCTTGGCTAAAAGCTGCCCTTATAAATGATTACGATTACCATATAATAGTTGCATGTATTATATTATTTGAAATGATAACGAAAACGCTAACACAAGCGGAAATGGTTTGTGTTGATCTGAGTACGACGATCTGCGGCAACATTGTCGTTGGCTACCAGCAGTTGAGATCAATTGGATTTGAGCCAAAATGGTCTTTGTAACATCAGTTCACAATTAAATTATATATATATATATATATATATATATATATATACACAGTAAAGTCTCGTTATATCGATATTCAAGGGAGTCCGAAAAAATATCGATATAACCGGGACTATCGATATATCCGATATCGATATAACGAGACTTTACTGTATATATATATATATATATATATATATATATATATATATATATATATATATATATATATATATATATATATACATATATATATATATATACATATATATATATATATACACATATATATATATATATATACATATATATACACATACATATATATACATATATATACACACACATATATATACACACACATATATATATATACATATATATATATATATATATATACATACACATATATATATACACATATATATATATATATATATATATATATATTATAGTTCCTGTGTAAAGTTCGTGGTACGGCGTACATTATTATAAATGATAAAAATATGTATAAATTAAGGTGAAAACGTATTAAGTTGACAGGTACGCAAATGGACATTCCGGCTTTATAACATGATTTTTTTTCAATCCTCCATGTACACACTCGTAGTCATCAGCAAACATTTACGTTCATTTTTTTTTTTTCACTCATTCACTGCCAGACAATGTGCAAAAATGTCTCCACTCCGGTGCCAAGGTTTTTGTCATTTTCACTCAAATTGCAGGACCCACAGAATATTGAGTTTTAGGACGATATAAACAGTCAATTCAGCGCAAGAAACCGTAGATTCGCTTCTTTCTCACATGAAAAAAAAAAAAAAGAGTTAAATCCTAAATATATATATATATATACAGTAAAGTCTCGTTATATCGATATCGGATATATCGATACTATTTCTATGCACGCACGGAGAAAAGTACATGCAAACAGGGTCGGATATATCGATAGTCCCGGTTATATCGATATTTTTTCGGACTCCCTTGAATATCGATATAACGAGACTTTACTGTATTTAATTTGAAAGCTCAATAGTAAATTTAGTAGATGTTTTTCAAAACTGTTTTGTTCTGTTCATTGTTTTAGTAATCATTCCTCCATTAATGATCATTTTCAAAGTCTGTTGAGATGAATCATAACAATATTAATAAAATAGATGATTTAGGCTTCGATTTAGGCTTCTTTTGATTGATTAGGTAATTATTGTGACATTAAGAATAAACAATGTAAATATTTATTATATTTAAATTACCGATATTATATTTAACTCATTCACTGCCAGACACTCCAGTGCCGGGGTTTTTGTCATTGTCACTTGAATTCCTGGACCCACAGAATATTGAGTTTTAGGACTACGTAAACATTCAATAATCTAGTGGTAGATACCTTAAACTCTCTTGTTTCCTCTGAAAAAAGAGCTACAGTAAAGTCTCGTTATATCGATATCGGATATATCGATAGTCCCGGTTATATCGATACTATTTCTATGCACGCACGGAGAAAATTACATGCAAACAGGGTTGGATATATCGATAGTCCCGGTTATATCGATATTTTTTCGGACTCCCTTGAATATCGATATAACGAGACTTTACTGTATGTATAACTAGTCCACCAGCCACAGCGGCTGAAAACTAGTTCATCAGCCAAGACTATATGCTCACGAATTTAATGTTCGTAAGGCGAAATGTTTGTGAGCTAAAGCGTTCGTATGCGGAGGTATCACTGTAATTTGGTACAACATCTGTGAACTCACCTGTGAGCCAGCATAAGATGTACTATTGTTGATGACCACTTTATGGATCTTCCCAAACCTCCCAAAATACTCTGGTCGTTTTAGGACCTGCGGGTGCCACAAAAAAAAAAAAAAAATCCCATGAGCTCTTTTCAAGCATAATTATTTCACCATAATAAAATGTCATCAAACGTGACATCTCACCTCCGGATCGGCGAGACGCTGCGAGAGTCCCACCACGAAAACCAAGTTTCTCTGGACCACCCGGACGCTCGCCAAGTGTTTGCGGTTCTCTGTCACCTTCTGCTTTTTCTCATTCTGTTTCTGTTTCTTTTCGTTCTTTATCCTTTGGATTTCTTCCTGTGACAGAGGCTTGTACACGGCGGGGTCCTCTGGATATGGCTGCAAATAAATAAATAGGTCAATAAATAAATAGACTGAAAAGCACTACAAAAGGAACGCAGACGCAGGATAAAAGACAGTCTGACTGTAAATAATTGCATCGACCATAAATGACATAATTAAAGCAATTAAAAAAAACAGGAGGAAGTACACTCGTAGTAACTTTGATTCATTACATGGCGTTCGTAATCTTAGAAGAAAAAAAAAAAAATGTGTGTTTCAGCGGCAAGTCAACCAAAGTCCAGTCCGCTATTTGTTTACATATTGAAATGAACACGTTCGACATACGGTGGAACCTCAACAATTGCGCAATATGTTGACATTTTGTGTTTTTTTTTTTTCCACATGCATATGGCGGTAATCATTATATCTTTATTTATTGTTTTGACAATATCAAACAACTTTTCACACTCCCTTCCGGGACTCCAAAAAGCACTGAGCAACAAATGAAATGACCGTATTTTCTGCACGATAAGGCGCACCTAAAAGATGTTTTTTTCTTTCAAAAGCTGACCATGCGCCTCATAATGCCTTATGTAAGGAAAACGTTTTAAAAAATATCATTCATTGAAGGTGCTCCTTATACTCCAGAAAATACGGTACTTTTTTTCCAGACACAGAAAAACCAAAATTTAGTAGTGCCGCATAAAAATTATTGTAATAAAAAAACATTGTAATACATAATACATTTATCAATAAATAAATCCTTAATAATAATAATAATCATCATCATCATCATAACAATAATAATAACAATAACAATAATAATCATAAAATAATAATAATAAAAACAACCAATTAATAGTCATAATAAATAATATTATAATAAAAATACTAACACTACAAATAAAATTAAACAATAAAAAATAATACACAAATAATAATAATAATAATTGTGTGTATATTTGTGTGTATTTTGTTTTGTGTATAATAATACACAAAACAAAATACACACAAATAAAAAAATACTTCCAAAAATACTTTTAAAATACTTAAATATATAAAATAAATATTCTTAAAAAATAAATGCTTATATATATATATATATATATATATATATATATATATATATATATATATATACAGTAAAGTCTCGTTATATCGATATCGGATATATCGATAGTCCCGGTTATATCGATATTTTTTCGGACTCCCTTGAATATCGATATAACGAGACTTTACTGTATATATATAAAACAAATGATAATTTTTTTATGATTCGCTTTCTTTGATGACGCAACATGGTTGAACAATATGACATCCTGAAAAGTACTGAGGTTGGAGGTAACGGAATTCCACGCGAGGCACGGCAACTTATTAAATAAAAAAATGCAAATACACAGGCTTCCTTCAAAGTAAGCTTGTAAAGTGAGGTCTGAGCACGTCGGTATAATTTATGCAAGTCAATTTTATAATTTATTGAATTCCAGGTTTATGCGTGGTGGGTGTGTCAATCAATCTGCACGAGAGAATCAGTGTGCTTTAAAAATTGCGCAACACAGAAGTGTGAAAAAATACATTAAAATAGGCTTTTGTGAGAATGAAAGAATATGTCCCTGTATGCTCAGGAGTAAAATGTTGAAAGTCTTTCCACGCCGAGAATTAAATTGACATTACAGATGCAAAATGATATTAGTACCTTCATTTCCAAGTAACTTTAAAAAGGTTTTTTTTTAACATCATATGGAACAATCCAATCCATCATTTCATCACAAATAACATTCCCTTTATACTACTGATTTAAATATTTCCAAAAAATTAATGCGATGTGCTTTTCATCTTCATTTGCATATGCATTAAAGCAGTGGTCCCCAACCTATTTTGCGCCACGTACCGTTTTAATGTCAGACAATATTTTCACGGACCGGCGGATATATAGAACAAAATAAAATGATATGACAGGCATGGAAACTGTTTTTTTGCTTTAGGCTAATTTTAGCGGTATGTATCACATGACCTAGACAAGCGTTTTGACATGCGTCAAGAGTAAGTCATAGACGGATGTAATCTGGTAATTTTTCCTTTGATGTAAAGTATTTATTCTTTCTGTGCGGCCCGGTACCAAATGATACACGGACCGGTACCGGTCCGCGGCCCGGGGCTTGGGGACCTCTGCATTAAAGGACAACCGACACCTCCGGACAAGTTGTGTCCATAATTTGTAAAATCACTTCAAATGACTTCTACTGAGCGTATTTTACAAAGATTCCACGGCATATAGCTATATTTTACGTTTTGAGACTCGCGGCGTCACGTCAGGAACGCCCCTGAGCCAGAAAGTTACACACAATGCATTTTGGGTACTTTGTTTGGTCTGAAAACTTTGTGTTGCTCCGAAATTAGAAGGACAACACATAAATAAAGGCGATAGTGAATCGTGTGTTGCACCAAGACTACTATTTGATACTAGTTGACACAAATTCCCAGAAGACAAATCAGCTCATTTCCAACGGAGCTTGTGCGCCATCTTGTGCATTTTCTGGGAACTACATTGGAATCCAGACGCCTCAAAATGATACGGAAGGACTTCTTTAATTGATTGCAAACATGTATGCTTTCCTCTTCAGAACTATTTGAATCATATTCATAACTGGATGAGTAACAAGAAAGCATCTCCGAATCTGAAGCCATTGTTTTGATTCTAGAGTAAGACAAGACGTCATGGCGTGATGTCACGAACAAGAGGGCGGGACCTAGTGAAACTCGCCATTTTCGAGGTCAATTTGTAGTAGTTTTGGGACACCTTAACTCATTTTTATTGGTGTTTTGCATTTGACTAAAAATATCAGCCTGCATGTTTTGGGTATTTTAGATGCTATAAAACGTTTTTCTGATGTCAGTTAGGAAACAAAAAAAAATGGTGTTGGTTGTCCTTTAAATCCGGATCATGCAAAATATATTACAGTTCCCTTCTGAGAGTCAACCTCTAATTGACTAAATTCCCAAATTAGTTTGACCAAATCCTGACGGAAAAATTTCTAACTTCACAGAGACTCCCGCGAAAATCCTCAGAGTCAGTCTCTCACCTTTCTGCAGGCCGGGCAAAGGCCATTTTCGTCTGTGCGGATGCGGTGCCAACAGAAGCGGCAGATCTGGTAGCCGCAGGTGCAGGGGAAAAAGTTCACGTCGTCGATCTCCAGCGGTTCCATGCACAGGGGGCACTCCATGGGGTCGTCCTTCATTTCAGGGCTATGGGACATCCTACGGCGGGGGGGCGTGGCAAGGCGGGGCTGAGCGTTGAAGAGGACACGGAGCACAGAGCTGGTTGGGGGAGAAATAAAAAAGAAGTGGACGAAGATTGGAGGTCAAGAAAGACGTAGTGTGTAGTGATGTCAAATACTGATCCTGGAAACTTTAATCAACATGCTTCCGAAATGCATGCTTGGTTTCAAGACTAAAGACAGCTTTCTGTTCTATCGCAGGTGTAGCCCTGATAGTCACGAGCTTGAGCAATAAAGCCATCAGGCGCATCCTTATGGTTGCAAATCAATGGAATCGAGGACACTGGAATGTGGTAAAATAAGGGTTTTGACCACACATCCCAAAAAAAAAACCCATCTGAATTGGCAATCTTTATAATAATAATAATAATAATACATTTCATTTTAAGCGGCTTTCAAAGCTCTCAACGACACTTTACAGTCGCAGACAAGCATAGGTACAAAAATAAATAAAATACAATACATAAAATACAGTTATAAATAGAAAGAAGAGAAAGAGCTACACAGAAAATGCGATTTTAAATAGGTGGGTTTTGAGATGGGATTTGAAGGTGGGAAGAGAATCGATGTTACAAAATGTTGGGAGGAAGTGAGTTCCAGAGTTTGGGGGCGGAGCAGCTGAAAGCCCTGTTCCCCATCGTGCTGAGACGGGCAGGGTGGCATACGGAGGTGGAGGAAGGAACAATATCACACAGGAACAAAGTTTCGTACCTCGAATCTCAGAAATGTAAGCAGAGTTCAACAATTTAGAGTAAAATTCACACCAAATGAAGAACCAGCTAATCAACTCGCATATGTTTTGACTGCAACCTCAACACGTATTCTAATCGGTGACCACCCCAAAAAAAATATACATAAATATGAGACATATGTACACCGACCCGGTGCTACTTAACACCTCGTACTCATAGGCAGTGATTGTGTATAAATAACGTGTTGTTAGCAGTCATGCTCTACTTAGTATGTGACAACAGTTGCCAGTACTCGAGAGCCCGATCCAGATTTCATGAAAGAAGCCAAAGCATAACGAATTAGGGGGTGGGGGGGAATAAACAGCAGCATCTTAAATGCTGTGTGCTCTGTTGGCAATGCAGTTGACAGGCCATTGTCTACTCGCTGTACGGTACAATGAAAAGTGTGTCCGATCTTCGGAGTCGTACCTTTTGACAGATGTTATTTGACCACCGCGAAGGAGAAGCTAACATTAGCATGGCATAAAAGGAAGCTGCTTCTTTTATATAAGAAGGCAAAGAGAGGGGTAAAGGCGTCCACAGGGTGGGTGGCGGATGTTCTTCACATTTCCACTCGTACATGTTCAAGCAGAGTTTTCAACACGACACCGATACTAACTACTTTAAAAAACGGTTGACAGTGACACAACGTGACGTTTTCTCCCTCGGTACATACTGACAGCTCGCTTGTAGATAAACGCTTAGCGTCGGCTAGCCTCCGATGCTAACATCGGGGGCTTACGGACGCGGCCTACGAATGCTAACGAGGGAGCTGGGGCGCAACTTGGTCGCGATTAAAACGTCTGACAGCGCTCTCACCAGCTCGGGGATACCACGGCGAGGGTCGGGCGGACTCGATGGAAGTCGACGGCCGCTCGGCCAGTCAAGAAACTGACAAATGAGGTGATTTTGAAGGACCGCGAAGGCGAGTTAGCCCGTCTTAGCAAGTTGTTTTACGTTAGCGTTACTTACCCTGTCCCGTATTTAGCTTAGGATTCCACTCCAAGAGTCACACCGAATTGGGCGGGGACTGCCAGCCAATGTGTGTGAAATGTCAAAATATCTCGAAGCGTTCCCTTTGGGGTAGCCGTGGATGTGTTGTTCCGTTTTAATTAAAAAAAGCTAAGGTATTTTTTTCTTCGCCCTGTCTTTTCTTAGAATTGAGGAGACAATTTACACTTAAACCACCATCTTAGCTAGCATTAAAATAGGGAGGAGGGAGTAGACGAGTGTTCGACGCTACGGAGTCTGCGCGGAGGCAGCGATGCATTATGGGAGATGTAGTTTTGGAATACAGTACAGATGAGGGGGGTCAATTCGCCGATCGCGATGGACATACTAATTATGTTGTGATTGCAACATATGCGGATATACATCAACATAAGTTGCAAAAATCCTCAATATATTTCTCAATAAGTATAATAGGTAGATTTGTTTTGACTTGGTCATTTCAAAAGTAGTTCGCATGCTGAAAATGTGCATGCAGTACAGTATTCGAATGTTTATGTTGCAGATTTTAAATGTTTAATTCAGACGAAAATATTTACAGTGATACCTCGGTTTTTGACCATAATCCTTTTCAGAAACCTGTTCAAAAACCGATTTGTTCAAAAACCGAAACAGCACTTTCCATTAAAATCAATGTAAAAAATCTTAATCAGTTCAAAGTCTAGAAACCAACTTTTTAACTATTTCATCGCACAAACCGGATAAAAACTTAATAATAGAGCAGGTCATGTGTAAAATTCTATAAAAACAATCTTTTATTTTCACCAATTATTAACATCAACATTAACATCTGTACATAAAAATCTCTATCTTTCTGCCACGGGGCGTGTTGGCACCTATCCCAGCTGTCTTTGGGCAAACACAGGGCACACTAACTTTTCAAACTATCCTCCGCTTGCTTTAAAATCATACTATTCAGGAGATCTTAACCAAATATGTCAGCATTTTCGCAAAAATAAAACAACAACAATATTAATGCGTCGGTCTCAATGAGACAATGAGGAAGACGTGACATATAAGGAAGTGACGTACAAGGAAGCACAGGGTAGTTGAGTGATGCATTCAGATGCACTCTGAAAGTGCCTTCAAACTAACAAACATTATTAATTTTTAACATTATTCATATTAATACACAATTATATTTGAGCAAAATTATTTTACAAGGATGTATGAAACTTCATATCCCAAAAGGCGCTTAAAATGAAATGTATTAATTATGATGATGAGGATGATGATGATGATTATTATTGTTATTATTATTATTATTATTAAAGTCATTATAAGTGCCTTGCATGCTGGGTCCGAGAGGACAGTAATTTAATCTGTGCTGTATGTCATGCATATTAGCATATTTGACAATAAAGCTGACTTTGACTTAACTTATTATTATTATTATTATTATTATTATTATTATTATTATTATTAAAAGCCTGTTGACTTTTGAATTCAAAAAAGCATCACATACTCTGCCCACATACAGTATGTGTTAAACTCTGATCATTTTGATATTATTATGACAGTACATGATTAATTTTGCATGCCCAATTCTGTTATGCACATATACAATATGTCACAAAATCAATGACACCTGTCAGCGTTTTGCTAACATTTTATTCTGTCTTTTCGTATGAAAACCCCCAAAGAAATTAACCTGTAAAATATACAGCCTGTCAAAGTGTGTAAATGGACAAACTGGACCAAATCCAAATTCATTCAGTCTATCCACATGAATGACGGTTTGGGCCAGCTGTGATTTTCAACACGACCGGGTTCTACCGAATGCGGAGTCAGGACGGGGGCAATAGGATGCGGTGATGCGAGGGATAGGCGTGCCGCTAGCAGACCCATCCGAACGCACGTGTCCGTGTCTCGGCCCTGGATGATGCCGGCCATCAAGGCGCCCGCTAGACTGCTCGCGAGAAAATAATCACTTGCGTATTTTGTGGTACATTTTGTATTAATATCAGAAATTAACATTATTTTTTTTACCTATCTCCTGCTCCGGAGACGTTCATTGTTTCGTGCGCTGCGACGCTCAGCGCTGGGTAGTGGACAGCGCACAGTTTTGTCGTCTGGAAATATAGACAGTCAAGGTCAGATACAGGTAACATCCGAGTTACGACTGGGTTCCGTTCCGTTCCGACAAAACGGTCGTAAGTCAAACGGTCGTAAGTCGAAATCCATTCAAAATGGCCGATGTGACGTCTAAACGACAGGATAGGATACGATGTCAATCTGTTGTTTTTAAGCAATGTTTTCTATTGAATATTATTATATATCAAACTGTTTACAGTTCATTTATATATATCATAAATTTTAGTGTTGTTTTTATCATTTTATATTTCATATTATCAATTTTTATTACTGTATAACTGTACCTGTAATGTATACAAAACTGTTTACTGTACAGTTCATTTATAAATGTTACACATAATAATAATAATATTGTAAAGCAATGTTTCTTCCCTTCCACGAGGGGGCAGAATTTTGTTTTTTTCCATTTTAGCACTTTGTTACAGCTTCAGCAGTTGTGTTTTTTTTTTTTTTTTTTTTGTTAAAGCGCTATATAACCCAATATATATGTATCGCATTGTATTTTGGACAGCCATCCTCATTTCAAGCTCAGATAACTCCAGACCCACATAACTTGGTAATTAACTCTTTTGTTTCTGACGAAAGAAGAGAGTCTATGGTTTCTTACGGTGTATTGAATGTTTATGTAGTCCTAAAACTCAATATTATGTGGGTCCTGGAATTTGACCGACAATGACAAAAACCCTACTTTGCTGATTTTCACCTATCGCGGTGGATTCGGGTCCCCATTAACAGCGATAAACGGGGGATTACTGTATTATCTTTGATCCATCCATACGTTGGTGTGTTGTGTTCAAAAATCCGTTCAATTTCTTGCCTTCTTCTGTTTTCTGGGCTTCAAGTTGACAGAGCCCGCGTAGTGATCGCCGCATACCAACACTCCGTTCTTGCCCAGGGTCACCACCAGGCAGTGGAGATGCTCCAGAAGAGGGCGTGAGAGGTCCACGACCAGATCCAGTACCTGTTCCAGGGTGTTTGGGAGCACTGATAGCGCACCCAAACCCCCAATTTACATGCTCACTTGGACATGAATGCAAACAAAATCTTAAGATGTTTTTTTTTTTTTTATTACCTTGGGGTGTTTGGAGGCCTAGT
Source organism: Hippocampus bargibanti (assembly GCF_051943395.1). Lineage (NCBI taxonomy): Eukaryota > Metazoa > Chordata > Actinopteri > Syngnathiformes > Syngnathidae > Hippocampus > Hippocampus bargibanti. The sequence continues at coordinate 3,893,893 of NC_142738.1, read as the reverse complement.
GTTTTATTCATGGCGCACAACTCCGCCAAGTTGGGCGAGGCGTAAGACAGCGACTTCCAGGCGTCCGATAGGAAGGGCTTACAAGCTTTTTCCCAATCCGTCGGCTCGTACCAGACTGCAAGATGACGTTACCAGTGAATAAAAGCTGCAAAATCCACTGTAGACATTTTTTTTTTTTTCAGATCAGATCTACCGTTGATGTCATGATGTTTGGCAACGGAGCAAACGTATCTGATGGTGGAGGTCGGGAGGTTGCCATCAAGACACACCAGAGATGACGACAAAAGCTGCTTTTCAAATTGTGATACCTCCACAGGAAGATCATAAGATGATAGATGACAATATTTTCATTTCAGGGAACAATCAGAAGATCGTACATATTCTTCTGTTATCTGCTGATGAATGTCCATGTCGCCCAATCCAAGACTGAGTTCTCCATTTTCAGTGATAACGGCACAGTAAGCCGCTGTGCTTTGATTTTCCAATCTCATCACGTTGCTGGTGTCCTGAGGGCAAAGAGTGCATATCATTTATTGGCCATAAACTCATGTAACTTGAAGAAGCAAAAATAAATGTCTTGACAATCATTTTGCACCAGATGATAGCGACCTACCATATGTTTGCAATGGTTGAACACGGCATCGCTGTAGAATCAGCTCCAACGGCTGAGATGAACATCGGCCGATGGCCCAGGCGGCTCAAACAATCTTCAAAAAAAAGCAATCACACTGCAAAAAATGATTTCATCGGAATTCAGCAGAAAAAGACGATTAAAATGAAATTAGATCTACGCAACCTGCGATATTTCGTCCGACGCCGCCGTATGATTGGCAAACACTTCCTGGGTTGGTCTGTCCAAACTCAAGAGTGACAACAAGAGTTAAAATAATAAAATACGTATATGTATTTATATAAAATAAAATAAAATAAAAAATAATAGAAATAATATATAAAAATATAATAAAATAAAATAAATAAATAGCCATTAGTTTTGTTAATTAATCTTTGCCGATGACCTTTAGTGACAGGCAAATTCATTAGATTTTCAAAGGTAAAGAATTGATAAGTGTAACCATTTTTTGTTACATTTTAGGAGGTGTCCAGTGAGAATTTATTATTCATTTATCTATGTATTTATTTGTTTGTTTATTTAAGTATTCATCTATTTTTTATTTAAGTATTTATCTATTTATGTATTTATTTCTTCATCGATCTATTTCTGTATTTATTTATATTTATGTATCTATTTATTTATAAATGCATCTATTTATTTTTATCAATATATTTATTCATCTACTTATCCATATATTTATGTATTTATTTCTCTAGATATTTATCTATTTACTTTTTATCCATATATTTATTTATCTTTTTATCTATATATTTATGTTTCTATTTATATATGTATCTATTTGTTTATTTATGTATCAAGTTGTTTATTTTTCTATTTGTTTATCTATCTGTCTGTCTATCTGTGTATCTGTCTATCCGTCTGTCCGTCTATCTGCCTGCCCATTTATGTATGTATTTATTTATTTATATATTTATGTATCGATTTATCTATCTATATATTTATTCATCTATTTATTTTTTATTTATTCATCTGTATATTTATGTATCTATTAATCTATGTATCTATTTGTTTATATATCTGCCTGTCCGTGTATCTGTCTGCCCATTTATTTATTTATTTATTTATTGTTTATTTATTTATTTATTTATTTATTTATTTATTTATTTATTTATTTATTTATTTATTTATTTATTTATTTATTCGTGTATGTATGTAGTTATTTATTTATTTATTATTTTTAATGTATTTATTTATTTACGTTCCAAATATGTTTCACGGCTCAATAAAGATTGGGAAACATCGCTGTGTGCGTGATACAGACAATAAACTTACTTGAAGTGTTTTGGTTTTTCCTTTGGCAATAAAATCCACATTTATTCCTCCAATGACAACCTGCAGAAAAACAGAATAGTTTGGTCGTTGTGTACCGAGCTATAGAGGGTCAAATAATCTTTTGAATGGCTCATACGCAAATAGTCGGGTCACGGAAAGAAACGCTTGCATAATCAGGCTTATTAAAATAATAACCGCCTCCCCGTCATTTGGTTTCCCATGACATGTTAAGATAGGCTGGGTGAAGATCCAGAGCTGCTTTTATGCACTTGTCAGCATTACCAATTAGAAACAGCAAGGTGTGATACTCACACTAGGTTGTTAAAGCCAAAGGTAAGCAGAGCTGCAGGGACTCTCGTTGGGTAAATATATTTGTGTTAGCATTGAGCAGGGATGTCAAAGTCATTTTTTGCCGCGGGCCACATTGTAGTTATGGTTTCCTCTCGAGGGCCGTTATGAATTTGGGGAACCCATTAGAATGTTTAAATCCCTTCAAATATTACATATAGAGCACACAGCAAATTAATGAATAACTCGTTTTCAAATCTGAAGTCAAGAATAATGACTTTTATTGTGGTTGACATCCAAAAATATGAAATTTTGGCTCAGATTTTAGCAATCATCATGGAATTTAACAAGTTTGATTTGCTTTCGCGGGCCGACAAAAAATGATGTGGCGGGCCGGATTTGGCCCGCGGGCCTTGACTTTGACACCTGTGGCATAGAGCTTCTGATAAGCAGGACTTACATCGTCATTTGATTAGAACGTATCGAGTGTCACCAAAATTAGTGAATAATTTACTGATTTATTTTTTTCTCGGGCAAGAATTTTAAATAGTGGAAGTAAAAAAAACATCAGAACACGCTAACACTCACAATACTAGATTCCGATGGTTTAGCGGGATGATGTGGTGCGCTATTTGACTTTTTTTTCTTCATCCGCTTTGACAGGGCGCAGGCGATCTGACTGCCAACTTTAGCGTTGTTACGAATGAGAGCAATATCTACGAGATAAAAAATGAAGGAGCGGTAACAAATCACGTGGGTGGTCGTACTTCTCATGGAAGAGCCAAATTTGATGTTTTTTGAAGGATACTGGCTCGCAGCGACTCTCCTTGCGTCAGCTCATTGACCCTTCGGAGAATGTACGGCGTCACGTCTTTTCCGGTGATGCCTTGAGAACTGCGACGAGAAAAACGGAGAGCAACTGTTGTACGGGTACTCTACTGAATGGAACACTCTAAATTTTTATGTTCGGGGTAGGTTTGATTATTTTTGGGCTTTTTACAACAATTCAATCCACATTATACTTCTAGTTTGGCATTTTTTGGCAGCCTGGAGGGCAGCACAGGACCCAAAAAAAATATATAGTACAAATCTAGTGACTATGACAAGGTTCTCCTCACAAAGCCATAGTGACATTTTCTCTGCAGAGGATAAAGAATATATGCCTGTTAATATTATGTTATTTATTACATTTTATGCCTGCGTGGAAAATGAACTAGTACGAATCTAGCGGCTATCACAAGGTTCTCCTCACAATGCTATAGTACATTCTCTGCAGAGGATAAAGAATATATGCATGTTAATATGATTGTGATTTGTTAGATTTTATTCCTGCATGGAAAATGAACTAGTACAAATCTAGCGACTATCACAATGTTCTCTTCACAAAGCCACAGTTACATTCTCTGCAGAGGATAAAGAATATATGCATGTTAATATTATGATATTATTTGTTAAATTATATGCATGCGTAAAAAATGAACGAGTACAAATCGAGCAACTTTCGCAAGGGTCTCCTCACAAAGCCATAGTGACATTTTCTCTGCAGAGGATAAAGAATATATGCATGTTAATGTGATTGTGATTTGTTAGATTTTATTCCTGCATGGAAAATGAACTAGTACAAATCTAGCGACTATCACAATGTTCTCACAAAGCCACAGTTACATTCTCTGCAGAGGATAAAGAATACATGCTCGTTAGTATTATTATGTTATTTGTTAGATTATATGCATACATGGAAAATGAACTAGTCCAAATCTAGCGACTATAACAATGTTCTCACAAAGCCACAGTGACGTTCTCTGCAGAGGATAAAGAATATATGACTGTTAATATTATGATGTTATTTGTTAAATTATATGCATGTGTAAAAAAATGAACTAGTACAAATCGAGCAACTATCGCAAGGGTCTCCTCACAAAGCCACAGTGACATTCTCTGCAGAGGATAAACAATACATGCCTGTTAGTATTATTATGTTATTTGTTAGATTTTATGCCTGTATGGAAAAAGAACAGTTTTAAGGCCTGGTTTAACTTTTCATGAGTGTTTTTTATTTTAAAAATTAATGTTTCATACCTGGTTTCTGCCAAGGCTGTTTGTATTGCTCGCTCTATCTTCTGGCCTGCCGCTGCATGCTCTTGCGGGATGGGCACGGCTATCAACACACCACCGTGGACACCTAGCGCCAAAGTGCTCTCTAATGAGGACAAAATTTGCCGTTTTTAGAAACTATTGAGTTTGATGATTCAAAATGTCGATTTCACCGATGAGTTGCGCAGCCTCGTCGGGGTCGCAGACTTGGTATGGGGAGTGGGATCCGCTTATTGGTGAGAAAAAGGCTGGGAATTGTTTTGACGTCCCATAAGTGGCGACGCAAACACCCTGGGTCTCCTGATTAGGGATGATAAAATGGATTTTTACTCGATGTCACCAATGACGAACTACAGCAATACATGTGCGACCATGTTTTTTTTTCCTCAAAGCTCTTACGAGGAACTCCAGAGTGCGTCCGATGTCTAGAATCGATTTGACCCCAGCAGATACCACAGCGATGGGAGTCCTACCCAGTTCCGTTAGATCAGCACTGATGTCCAGACCTGGACAAACATCTCACATGGTCAGCCACACGCGCCAGTGTTCACTAAACCCGGAAGTAACTCAAATAGATAGAAAGCTAGCTAGCTAGCTAATAGATACAGTAAAAATAATAATACATTTCATTTCTAAGCAACATTCAAAACTCTCAAGGTCATTCTACAGTGGCTAATAGATAGCTACCTAGCCAGCTAGATAGCTAGATAGCTAAACGATAGCTAGCTAGGTAATTTTAGGCCAAACTGTACTTTGAGAGCTGAAACGATGGTGGTGGGAAGCGGGGGGCTATTTGTTGCCTGGCAATGTCCGCTAATTGGATGTGCTGATGTTCTACTAACTCATTCACTGCCAGATAATGTGCAAAAAAAGCGGGTATGTGGAAGTGTCGCGGCTTGGAATTGAAGCGGATTTACGCGGGATAGGAGATGTGAGACAATCACTTTTCGTCAACGGATGCTATAGCTTCGTGTTTGCTTTCAACATTTAGCTTGTAGCAGATGTGCACATTTCACCATGATGTCCCTGATCCACTGGTGAAAATGACGCTTTGATTTTGTTCTCTTTCATTTAGAACCGCTTCATGCAACAAAGAGGGTGCAGAAAGAGTTCAAGATTGAAGACTGTCTGTCTTTTCCTTGTCATATTATTTGTTATTTAGTTTTTTTGACTTCAAGATGGCACCTCAAGTGTGGCTGCCTTTACAGCAGCTCCTGTATTTTGTTTTTCTACTTCTTCCTTTCCTTTCCTCTTACTTTCATCACTTTGCTGCTGTGAAGTGTAAATTTCTCCACTGCGAGACTAATAAAGGCTAATCCAATCCAATTAAAAAAAATGTGTCCACTCCAGTGCCAGGGTTTTTGTCATTTTCACTCAAATTTTAGGACCCAGAGAATATTGAGTTTTAGGACTACATAAACATTCAATACAAAGTTGTCCAACTCACTGTTTTCTCCATCTCTGTGGACTCCCCCGATGCCTCCGGTGACAAACACGGGGATGCCAACTCGCTGCGCCGCGATCATGGTAGCCGACACCGTGGTCCCCCCAGAGAGCCCCTGAGGATGCATCATCATCATCATCATCATCATCATCATCATCATCATCATCATCATCATCATCATCATCATCATCATCATCATCATCACATCTCGTCACATCTCGTCATTGGTAAGCGGTAGTAGAATATAAATATTTTCTTATTGTACTAAAGTAGTTTCCGGTGACATTTTATCGATACTTGCTTCATTTAAAAAATAATTATATCTACTTCATAAAATGGCAAAATTGCCAGATTACTTAATTTTAATTCACTGCAGTTTATTAATGTGACATGGATTCATGATGTTGATGCTTTATGATCCTATGTATTTTAAGGCCTTTGCTGCCGACTTATGGCTTCTATATGCAAGTACAACCCCCGTTAATAATAATAATAATAATAATAATAATAATAATAATAATAATAATAATAATACATTTCATTATTAAGCGTCTTTCAAAACTCTCAAGGTCACTTTACAGTCACAGGATATGTTTTTCTTTGGGTGAGCAGCGGCAGCCACATGCGCCAGTGTTCACTCAACCCGGAAGTAACTTAAATAGATAGAAAGCTAGCTAATAGATAACCAACAGATACCTAGCTAGATAGCCAGTCAGTTACATAGTGAATAGATAGCTAGCTAGATACCAAATAGCTAGCCAGATAGCTAATCGATAGCAAATAATAATAATAATAATAATAATAATAATAATACATTTTATTTATAAGCGCCTTTCAAAACTCTCAGTCACTTTACAGTCACAGGATAAGTTCTTTTTGTGTGAGCAGCGGCAGCCACATGCGCCAGCGTTCACTCCACCCGGAAGTAACTCAAATAGATAGAAAGCGAGCTAGCTAGCTAATAGATAGCCATCAGATTTAAAATCATGAATTGAGATGGATAGGATTATTTTTTTTTTTTTTTTTGTTGCTTGAGAACATTAAAAAAAGAGATGGTGCCTTTGTCAAAAACACCAATGCCAAAATTATTTTCCAAATCTGGATTTATCATCTTTTTAACTCATTCACTGCCATTCCCGAATTTATTTGGGAATTGAAAATATCACATGGAACACCATTCCCGAATTTGTTTGGGTTTTGATTTCATCTAGAACTGCTTCATGTCACAAAGAGGGTACAGCAAGTGCTGATGAATGACTCTCTGAGTCTTTGTGTTGTCATGTTATTTGTTATTTATTTTTGTTTAGTTCTTTTAACTTCAAAATGGTGCAGCTACTGTAAATTAGGATGTATTGTATTGTATTTTGTACAGCCGCCCCCACTTCAAGCTCAGATAACTCCAAACCCATATAATTTAGGAATTAACTATTTTTTTTCTAATGAAAGAAGAGTGTGTTTTTTAACGCTGCATTGAATACTCATGTAGTCTTAAAACATCAAGCGTTATATTTCACGTTTGAGTGTTGAATCCTCACTTGGCTAACCACGTATGGCAGATCACGACGAGACACTTTAAGCGAGCCGTCACAGCGGGCCAGGAAGTCCAGTTCCTCCACAGTCAACCCGACGTGAACTTTTCCTTGGATCACCCCGACCGTGGCGGGGGTGGCGTGTTGGGACCTCACGATGGCCTCCACCTCTGTGGCTGTGCTGCGTTGATGATGCGTACGCTCGCCATCACGGCTCATGATGTCGTTACACATGTTGGCATTCAGAGCACCTACCTGAGATTTTGAGGATAGGGCATGCCGTGAGTGATGATGGTGCTCTCCAACGCCACCACTGGGTGGTTTTCCGCTAGCGCCTGCGATATCGATGGATGAATTTGAAAGGGGCTGTCTAAAAAAGTCAGCATATAATCACTGTTTACTAATCAGTTGTGGGATGTACCAGGTTGATTTTTGTTGTCCGAGGCCACACTGTAGTTCCGGTTTGCCTTAGAGGAGTGTTATCAAGTTGGGGAAACCATCTAAATGTGTAATCCGTAACCCCCAATAAATAAATACATACATACATAAATACACAAATAAATAAATACATAAATCTGATTAATATAAGAAGTCAAGAATATAGTCTGTTATTGTGGATTGCATGTGCCAATTTGGAAATTTGGTTCAAAATTTTGCAAGCATCATGGAATTTGACAGGTTTGATTTGTTTTTGCGGGCCACATCAAACGATATGGCGAGCCACATCTGGCCCACATGCCTTGACTTTGACACTGTGGGATAAACGTAAAAAAAAGACATGATGAAAATACACTGAATATAGTCAAAATGGTTCCATGAAAAATATGTTGGAGTACAATACATGTGTAAAATAAATTCAAATGATAAGGTAGCAATAAATAAATCAATGAATAATGTTCACAATTCCGTGAAATACATTTTTTTTGCAGCCTCGCTTTGTTCAGCAGTAATGCTGAGCGCCGATGCGTGTGTGGAACTGTCGCGGCTTGGAATTGAAGTGGATTTACGTTGGACAGCAGATGTGAGACAATCTCTTTTCGTCTATTTTCGTTATTTCGTTATTTCTCTCTCTTCAATTGCTGCTGTGGACTGCAAATTTCCCCATTGCGGGACGAATAAAGGTATTCTGATTCTGATTCTGATTCTGACAAATGAAATTTATTTTTATTATTATTATTATAAACTCTAATTTCTTCATTTCAACCACTCAAGCGCTGCAATCGCTCCCCGTATTGAACAACACTAAAATTACCAATACCATTTTTGATGCAATAATAATAATAATAATAATAATAATAATAAATAATAATAATAATAATAATAATATAATAATAATAATTGGATTGGATTTGCCTTTATTAGTCTCACAGTGACTAATAATAATAATAATATAATAATAATAATAATAGGAATAGAATAGGAACAGGAATAATAATAATAATACATTTAATTTCCAAGCCATTACAAATTGATACAAATCCAAAATTTGAGGAGATAGGTGGGTGGGGGGGGGGGGTCCGTTCTTACCATTTTGAAATGTCCAAAGTCCTCTTCGAATTATCCCTGCGGAGACTCGCTTGAGCATTTTGTCTGTTGAATATGGAGGACACCATGACAAAAATGTTAAAATATTTGGTAACGCAGTCTCTCGAGCGACATAGGCTGCATCCGTCCAAAGCAGGGTTGCGAGTGAATTTGTTGCTTTTTACCTTTCGCGCCGCAATTGGAATGCTGTAAACTTTGATTGTTAGGTTGAACTTTAACCCCAAAACTGTGTTTACAAGGCCAGATTGCATCAATACCAGAAAACTACGGAAGACCATTAGGGCCAGTTTGAAATGTATATATACTTTTTGAGATGGGGTATTAGAGAAAAAAAAGTCGCAAAATTTTGAGTTTGAATCTAACAAATAGGTGATTTAAAGGACAACCGACGCCTCCGAACAAGTTGTGTCCATAATTTGTAAAATCACTTCAAATGACTTCTACTGAGCGTATTTTACAAAGATTCCACGGCTATATTTTGCATTTTAAAACTCGCGCTGAATATTCAGGAAGTCTTGTTTTGGAGTTGACGACGATGCCTGACCTGACATCATGTCTGGAACGCCCCTGACCGAGAAAGTGACACGCGATGCATTTTGAGTACTTTGTTCGTTCTGAAAACTTCGTGTTGATCCGTTTTGATGGCGAAATTACAAGGAAATCACATAAATAATGCGATGGTGAATCATTGTGTGTTGCACCAATACTACTAATTGATACTAGTTGACACAAATTCCCAGCAGCAAATCAGCCCATTTTCAACGGAGCTTGGGCGCCATCTTGTGCATTTTCCAAGACGCTAAAGCTAAAGTAGCTAATATATAGCTAATAGATGGTAACATAGCTACCTAATATAGAGCTAGCTATCTGGATATATAGCTAATAGATAGCCAGCTAGCTAGCTAGTAAATAGCCAATAGATACCTCATAGATGGCCAGCTAGACAGCCAGCCAGCTAGTTAGCCAGCTATATAGCTAATAGATAGCCAGAGAGAGACCCGAAGCTGGTTTTAAGGAAATAAGTGAATCCTTACCGGCTGGTTACAGTTTGCTATCCAAAGGTAAGATGAAGCTGCAAACCCAACGGCCAAATACGAGCAGAAGAATGCGACATGAATCATTGTGGTGTTGCAGGCCGTGGGAATAAATTATGAAGTTGCCTATGCGGGAAAATTTGGTGACAGGACATTGCATTTGTGTGATTTGCTATAGAAGCAGAAAAAAATCACACCACTCAGGAAGAAAGCTGTTATCAGGTGCCATCATCAAATGCTAACCTCAGGTTGACAGGAAATATTGCTCAATGAACACAACTTTCAGTTCTTTTAAACATTTGTCTATTTTGAAAATGATGAGGGGAAAAATGCATTTTTTGGCGAGGGGGCTTTGGGTTGCTTTCTAATTAGCAGTCAAGCGCTCAGTATCATTTTTAACAAGTGAACTCAGTATGATTTTATAAACATCTGAATGTGCTTGTCCATTTTTTTCAGGATTACAGCACATTTTACACAACTCGGCGTTCCCTAACTATTCCATCTATTGATTTAGTAATTGAATAAAACACCTGAATGTACACACCGCTAAACGCCATAAACGGCGCTCATCAGAATATTTCTAACGGGTGGGATGATTTAAAAACATGTCATTTCCTCCGCATATTTATTAACTTCCGCCTTTTTTTCTTCGATGGTTCCCAAATGTCATTTGGAACCATCGAAGAAGTAAAGGCGGAAGTTGATAATCCTGTTATGCGGAGTAAGTGCCATGATTCTAAATCATCGCACCTCTTATTCTAAGTTTCATATGAGCACAGTTTATGGCGCTTGGCAGTGAAATACCATAAATCCTTTTCGTTGCGATAATTTCATTTTTGTCGACTTGTCAAAGCTTCTAAAATTAGCTTTAGCTTGTTAGCTTCTGTCAAGAAGACTGCGGAAGTAACCTGGGTCAATTTATCACTTGCAAAATGTGTAAAGTCCGAATGCTGAGGGCTTTGGTGGCGAGGCGACTAACCGAAGCCGCCGACGAGATATTCGAGATCTTGGAAAGGACCATAACGGAGTACGAGGAGGAACTGTGTCGCTCCAAAGAGGAGAACGAACGACAGCGGCAGCTGCTGGACGCAGTTCTCAGGCCCAGTGTGCAACTGCAATTGCAAGGTTTGTATTGCACATTTTCTCACACAATGTTTGTTTTCCAGTTTCTCGATGTTGAAAGCATGACAAAAACTTTAAATTCCAATTACAGTCTACTCTTTTTTTATGATTCCAATTATGCTCCTTTTTTTCAACAACTCTGTGTATGTTCAGTGGAAAAAAAGCATTGTTTCTCCCCTCCAGTGTTTGTCTTTTCTATTTTCAGGTTAAATAAATATACTTTAATAAATCGACCGCAAAAAAATTTTACATCCACATTTTTGCAACCCTGGTTAGACCAGTGATACCTCAAACTTACGAACTGGTTCCCAGAAAGTGTGTGCAAGGTGAAATGTTCGTCTGCAGAGCATTTATTTCCCATAAGAAACCAATACAAATGAAAATAATCCATTCCCAGGTCCCAATAAAACATAATTTTCGACTAAATAAGCCTGAAAACTACACAAAATATTAATTATTTTATGTATAATAAATGTGCTATTGTATTGTAATTAAAGAAATATACTGTCCTGTATAATAAAATTGTTTTATTTACCTTTGTGATGGTCGATGTAGTTGCCTCTTGATGGTATCCGAGTGACTTTGCTGTGCTTTGTCGGTGATAATACTCTCACTCACACAGTCCCCTGCTAGCAGCTTTTCGTTAATCCAAATCAACAGAAGTTTTTCAACCTCTTCTATTGCCTGAGAACGTTGCTTAGACAACACAGAAACACCGTTAGTCACACGTAGCAATGGTCGATTTAGCATACTGGTATTAGGACGCTAAGTCACACACAAACGCACACCTCGTTCGTGTTTTTTCGATGATCTCCTTCTTCTGCTCGACCGTAATTTTCTTTAATGTATTTTTAATCTTAATCTTAGCCTCTGGTGGGGTCTTTTTCGGTCCCATAATAGCAAGAGTACTCCACACGATAACAAACCACGTCTGCACTCAAACAGAGGGGGTGTGCAAAACTAGTCCGCCAGCCACCGCGGCGCTGTGTGGTTTGCTTCGTCCGCCGAAAACTAGTTAGTAAACCAAGATTATATTCTTGCGAATTTAATGTGCGTAAAGGAAAAAGTCCGTTAGCTAAAGCATCCGTAAGCCGAGGTATCACTGTATTTGAATTCACGGAATATATTTTTGTCCCTGTATTGTCTACCGTAGATGTCCAGGAGCCGGCAGGTATGAAAGAAGAGTTTCTCTCGGAACAGCACGAGCGCCAGGGTAATGCGGAAGGGCAACAAACACTGGAGCCATCTCGCATTAAAGTGGAAGAACACTGGTCCAACCTGGAGGATGAAAATAGGAATAGGACAGGGGGTGAAGTCACGTCCTCGCACCTTCATTGCAGACAAAGCCATGACACTCCAGAGTCGGAGTTCCTAACTAGCAGCTCGACTGTAGAAACCGCTGAAGACCACCGTGAAGCATCAAAATCGCACATCCCCTCGGACTTACCAGCTGACTGCATGACGACCGGCTCATTGGATGAGACTTTTTACAGCAACGGTAACTCCCTCGGTAACGGGAAGATGTTTCAGTGCGGCGACTGCGGCAAGATTTACAAGTCCAGGTCGAGCTTGAAAAGGCACACGATGAGTCACACCGGGGAGAAACCTCACTCGTGTTCAATCTGCGGTAAAACATTCAGGCAACGTTCGGATTTAGTCATGCACTCACGTTGCCACACCGGATTGAAGCCTTTCGCCTGCACGGTTTGCTGTTGGAAGTTTTCCAAAAAGAGCAGTCTGGTGTTGCACATGAGGCGACACACGGGGGAGAAACCTCACCGCTGCTCGGTATGCGGGAAACGATTCAGGCACCGGTCCAGTGTGGTGGAACATTCTCGCCTTCACATTCAAGGGAACGTTTACTCCTGCTCCGTGTGCGGCGCCGGATTCACCCGGAAACGCGGTTTGTTGGATCATAAGAAAACGCATAACACAGAACGGACTCTTTCTTGCACCCTTTGTGGGAAGAAAGTGTCAAGCGCACGCTACTTGACGTTACACATGAGGATACACGTCGAGGGAGAAAACTCACCTGGAAGAGTCCCACCGGTTTGATGAAGCGAGTACAACATTCATGACGTCGCGGCCTGACAAGTACATCAAGTTGTCAAACTGGCGTCAATGTCAATGACAGCTGAACTGAATTTGACCATCTAGCAACTTTCAAATGAATATTGTGGTGCTGAAATGATAAATGGAATACGGTGATACCTCAGCTTCAGAACATAATTGGTTCCCAGAAAGTGTGTGTAATGTGAAAAGTTCATCTGCCAAACTTATTTCCCATAAGAAACCATTAAAAATGAGAATAATCCGTTCCCAGGTCCCCATAAAACATACTTTTCTACTAAATAAGCCGTAAAACTACACCAAATATACCTTTTTTTATGTATAATAAATATGATATTGTATTGTAATTAACTAAATAAACTGTACTGTATAATAAAGTTGTTTTATTGACCTTTGTGATGGCCATTGATGTAATTGCCTCTTGATGATATCCGAGTGAAGTTGCCGTGGTTTCTCTGCGATAATACCCTCACTCAACAGAAAATTTTCAACCTCTTCTATTGCCTGAGACCGTTGCTTAGACAACACAGAAACACCCTTTGCCACACGTAGCAATGGTCGACTTAGCATACATGTACCGGGACGCTAAGTCACACAAACGCACACCTCGTTCGTGTTTTTCCGATGATAGCCTTCTTCTCCTCGACCGTAATTTTCTTTTGTGTCCTCTTCGGCTTAAAATTAGCCTGTGGTGGGGTCTTTCTAATAGCAAAAGTACTCCACACGATAGCAAATCACGTCTGCACTAAAAGGGGGTGTGGAAAACTAGTCCGCCAGCCACCGTGGCGCTGTGTGTTTTGGTTTGTTTGCCGAAAACTAGTTCCTATGACAATATTATATTCTCGTGAATTTAATGTTCTTACCGCGAAAAGTTCGTAAAAGAAAGCGTTCATAAGACGAGGTATTTTTTTCCCACTTGTATAAATGTGACCACAGACTCGTGCAGTATTCCCTGTCTAAATATAATTTTGGCTCCCACGTCACTCACCAAGCCACATGTACACTTTTTACAGAGAATTGTCACTTTCCACTTTTTCTTCTTTGATGGTCTCAGATGTCGCGACAAAACCACAATAATAATAATACATTTCATTGATAAGCGCCTTTTAAAACTCTCTGTCACTTTACAGTCACAGGATAAGTTTTTCTGTGAGTGAGCAGCGGCAGCCACACGCGCCAGCGTTCACTCAACCCGGAAGTAACTCAAACAGATATGAAGCTAGCTAGCTAGTTAATAGAGAGCTAATAGATAACAAATTATGATTAAAAAATGATAGCTAGCTGGATAGCTATAGAGCTAATAGATAGCAGTGTTACCGTACTGCCACCATCAGGAGTCACATGGTCGCTACAATCGGAGAATCTCCAAAGGCAGAACAATAACATCGAACTTTTAAATGGAGTAAATTAATAATAATAATACATTTTATTTCTAAAAACGATAGTATTTTTTCCCTTCATCACTTATGGCGTCTTTCAGATTCAGCTACATGATAAAAATCAGTACAGTATGTATCTACCCGCCTATAAATATTGTTTTGGATCTCCCATGTCTTCACTGGCAAGGCGACACAATAAAGTGTTTGAGCCCGGACAGATCAACACTTCATGCCAATGGACAGCAGACGATTTTGAAACAGCAGTCTTTAAACCCCAGCATAGATTACGTGCTTGAACATAAAAATTCCTGTCAAGTTTTCGCCTGTGCTCAATCGTATCAGGTGACACATCTCAGCCACACGCTGATTGGCATGATGTCCGACACCAAAATACAGTGGAATGGAAGTAGATAGATCCATGTTTGTGTGCTCAAGTTTGAAAATATCTGCGTGAAATCCACCATGAACCAGTTCACATTTGTAGCGGGGGGAGGGGGGGGAGTGAAATTATGAGAGAATAGAAGTTATCATATTTAAAAGTTTCATACTGTTGCTTAGTTGGCCGAACACAAGGCCCACAGTGGAAGCACAGAAAATCTGGCGTCAATCTGAATTGAATAGACACTGCCTGTTAAACTGTCATCTTCATGTAGGAGATCTGGCCTTGGATGTAATTTATGACTTGGTAAACTCCTTCACAGGAAGAGCTCATTAACCAGGTTACAAATGTATCGGTTCATGTAAAAGACAATCCATTAAAATACAGTAAAGTCTCGTTATATCGATATCGGATATATCCATAGTCCCGGTTATATCGATACTATTTCTATGCACGCACGGAGAAAATTACATGCAAACAGGGTTGGATATATCGATAGTCCCGGTTATATCGATATTTTTTCGGACTCCCTTGAATATCGATATAACGAGACTTTACTGTATATATTTTTTATAACTGCCTTTCAAAACTCTCAAGGACACTTTACAGCCACAGGATATACAGGGTGAGTAGCGGTTAAAATATCGTTTTACTTTTTGTGGTATGAACTTTTCTCTCTCATTAAACACACACACACACACACACACACACACACACACACACACACACACACACACACACACACACACACACACACACACACACACACACACACACACACACACACACACACAGTAAAAAGTATGTGTATCCCAGTGAAATGAAAATACACACCCAAAAATCATTTTGGGTGGATTTGTGAGGACCTCCCTGAAACTTTAACAGATGCATATATAGACCCCGTAGAAGCCTTTAGAATGAAAAACTTGTGAGGACCGGCCAAAAGGTCCTCACTTGTCAAAAATGTCCTCACTACGTATGGGATAAAATGTGAGTGGTCCTCACAAGTGTAGTCATACAAACACACACACACACACACACACACACACACACACACACACACACACACACACACACACACACACACACACACACACACACACACACACACACACACACACACACACACACGATACAAGCTGTGTCCTTGTGCTACAAAATAACACGCAATAATATGTCCTGACTCTGGAGTGAATCCAGAACGATTCCATTGTGATGCACCAATAGTCAAACGGGGAGTGGAGAGGATATATTTGCGCGCAATGGGATATGAATGCGTCAGTGCAATCGTTTGATTGCTAGTTTGATTCCTTTCCCTGCCGTTTCTGATCGATTTTACATTAAAGGTAAGTTGGAGTGATTTTAAAATAAATGTGATTTTATTGGACGTTGGAAACCGTTCGGGTTTCTACTTTATTTGCGTTAAATCCAGTTTGGATTTAATGAGGTGAGGTGTAAATGCCTCTGGACAGCTGGTATTCATACGCTGAGCTTCTTGACAATCTCGCCATGCTTCTTTAAGTGAGCAAATGTAACCGGAGATGTGACCTCTCGATGCAACGATGGATGGCAACAGCGTGCTTAACCCGCGAACCCGTGAACCGCAAAGCTAAGCTCGTACAAACTTTCACGACCACTCTAGCCAACCTTTTATCATTTTAACCGGTTGGGATTATGTTCCGTCAGAGGCATTTATACATCTTTTTTTCCAAATGTGGCTCAAAATTACCGTATTTTACGATGCATAAAGCACACCCAAAAACCTTGATTTTCTTCAAAAGATGACCCAGTAGCCACCGACTCCATTTCCCCCTGTAGAAGAAGTAGTGCGTCACCCCAGCTTCTATTGTAGCGCCTTAAAATGTGGTGTGCCCTATATTTGGAAAACTTGTATATATTTATATATTAGATTATGATTTTATTTCATTTATTGAAGGTGTGCCTTCTACCCCGGTGCACCTTGTAGAACACAAAATACGATAAGTCAGTGGAGTTACAGTAAAACACAATGTTAACATTTAAAAAAACGTGTAGGACACAATGCACTGCTAAAAAATAATAAATACTACTACTACTACTACTAATAATAATAATAATGATAATAATAATAATAATAATAAAATACATTTTAAGTGCTTTTCAAAGCTCTCAAGGACACTTTACAGTCACAGACAAGCATAGGTACTATAATAAATAAAATACAATCTCCAGTGTGCCTTATACACTAGAAAATACGGTAAGTCAGTGAATTCACAGTAACAGTAAAAATCATCAGAAAAATCATCAGAAATGGTGTGAAATTCTGCTCTAAATATGTAAAATTAATATTTGCAGGTGTTGCTGGAAACAATGGAATTTTTGTTTCTTAATGTTTGCGAATATTCAACAACATTTTATCAACAACATATAAGTGTATATTTATTTAAAAACAAATATTACAAGACCTGAGCCGAGATGAAATTATGGGTCGCATAATATATTATTATCAGTACATTATTATTTATATGTTATTATATTTGTATATGTTCCGGGTTGAGTGAACGCTGGCGCGTGTGGCTACCGCTGCTCACCCGCAGAAAAAATATCCTGTGACTGTAAAGTGTTGAGAGTTTTAAAAGGTGCTTAGAAATTAAACGTATTATTATTATTATTATTATTATTATTATTATTATTATTATTATTATTATTATTATAAAATACAATGTTGACATTTTAAAAACATGTGTTGGACACAATGTGCTGCTTAAAAATAATTAAAAATTTGAAATAAATAGCTAAATAAATGTACACCATTGATTGGGGGTGCACCTTATACCCTGATGATGCGCCTTATACATGGAAAAAACTTTGAAATACATCATTGCGTGGGGGTGCGCCTTATACTGCCTTATACACCGGAAAATACAGAAATCAAAGGAAGAAGCTGCAAAGATTATTTAAACGGAAGTCTAAATTTAGACGCTGTTTGGATACTGCTTTGAGAAATGTGTCCTAGTGTGATAGCATTGAAGGCCATGGCAGCTGTTTGGAATCAGAACTGCATGATGTCAGATTTAGCATCTCCGGAGCCTTGTATGTAAAAATAGGAAGGATTATCTTGTTCGGGAAGGATATCAACATGCATCTGAAAATATAATTAATTACAAAACAAACAAAAAATCACTACGATAAAATACAGTAAAGTCTCGTTATATCGATATTCAAGGGAGTCCGAAAAAATATCGATATAACCGGGACTATCGATATAACCGGGACTTTCGATATATCCGACCCTGTTTGCATGTAATTTTCTCCGTGCGTGCATAGAAATAGTATCGATATAACCGGGACTATCGATATATCCGATATCGATATAACGAGACTTTACTGTAATAATAACACCAGCTATGTTTTTTGCCCCAAAGCAGCAATTATGTCTGAAGGGTGAGTATTATTCTTGTCTACATCGCTTAACTTACATCAGATTTGACTTTTAACCTTTTTTTTTTTGTTTATTTGTTTTACATGTCGTATATTCCACGAAAGACTGGTGAGTGTGACTAACGTAAAATTGTCATCAAATACAGCAACACCACGTCACAACTTCTGATAGTTCGGCACGGCTAGCCAATTGAGTCAACAAAAGTATTAGCTTAGCATCTCGTTAGCATTTGAATCCGTGTTTCATCTCTCAGCCTTCACTCATTCGCTGCCATTCTCGAATTTATTTGGGAATTGAAAAGCGTAACATTGAGCGCCATTCCCGAATTTGTTTAGGTTTTGTTTTGTCATGCTTGAGTGCCGATAGAGTGCTGGACATGGCCTCTGGTCATGTTTTTTCAATTCCATATGGGGGCAGCATTTGGCTTTTGTCCATGTAAGCAGTTTCAGCTGCTGTTAAAGCGCTATATAAATCAATATGTATGTATTGTATTTTGGACAGCTGCCCTCATTTCAAGCTCATATAACTTTAGACGCATATAACTTAGGAATTAACTCTTTTTTTCTGATGAAAAATAATCTAAGGTTTCTTACACTGAATTCCATGTTTATGTAGTCCTAAAACTCAATATTTTGTGGGTCCTGCAATTTGAGTGAAAATGACAAAAACCCTGGCACTGGAGTGGACACATTTTTGCACATAATCTGGCAGTGAATGAGTTAAGCAATTCCAAATAAAATGACTTAAAGTGTCGTCACTTACCTCACAGAGAGAACCAAAATATTCAGCCACACGCCGACTGCACTTGAAGGTGAGTCCTACAGATGTGAAAACAGATTAAGATTATTTTCCCTTTAAAACGTGGGCCGGGCAGTCGTCACCAGGATGCCTTCTTACTTTAAAGTCCATCTTGCTGAGAAGGGCCACCTCGATGCTTTTAGCCGAGAGCGAAGAGAAAAGAGCGGAGAAGGAACGATTCTTGGCTGAAAGTTTCCCTCAGACGAAGACCTCGGATCTGACAGTCCAACAACTCCAGGTACCGAGACGACGACCCCTGCATCTTGAGTCAAGCCGTCGCTCACATCTTCTTCCTTTGCAGGAACTGTGTAAGGAGCTACACAGAAAAATTGATGTCACCGATGAAGCTCGCTATGATATAGCGTTGAAGGTGGACAAAAATGAAAATGAGGTAAAATATATTTAACAAAATAAAAGATTTACACAATATACCATTTGAAAAGAGCTAATTATTATTAATAAATAAGCCCACAGTTTCCCCACACAGCTGATTTAAAAGCAGCAGGTGGGTCCCTCATGTAGAAAATTCACACGATTGTGTGACCCACTTAGTGAGACGAGGTCATCTCCGGCTAAGCTTAGAATGGCACGTTGCAAATGAGTTAACATTTTACAGAATGTATTTTACCGCCGTCATCACATCGCATGCCACCGTTTAGTCTCGTGCGCAGGACAAACGTAACGACCATTGAGTTGCTGTGAGGGTCCACATAACTAAACGAAAAGTCGACCGGGAATCCCATAAATACATTTAAAGCCTTGTATTAATTAAACAGATTGTGAATATAGCACAACTGTTGTGAGCAAAAAAATAAATAAATGGATGGCAAATACTGTACATGCTGTATTGTAGTGTCTTGTGCCTTTAAGAGGTGGGGCTTGTATCTGGGCGTGAGCTGTGGCCGAGAGCAGTTTTTTACTTCTTTTCAAAGTTCAGTAAATGACTGATAGGGGTGTTGTATCCGTGGCTCCACTTTCCCACATCCAAAAGCACAATAAATTAAACATTTAAATACAACACAAGTGAATTAAAAACACAATAAATTAAGATTAAAATTAAAATTAGATAAAATGAAATAAAAGGAAAATAAAGTAAAATAAAACAAAACACAATAAAATAAAACAAAAACAAAGCAAAAAATAAATAAAAACAACATAACATTAAATTAAAATTCAACAAAACAAACAAAATAAAATAAAAAATAATAAATTAAGATTAAAATTAAAATACAACAAAACAAAGAAAAACAAAAGAGTCCATCCATTCATAGGTTGGATTTAAATTAAAATTAAAAATGTAATTAAAATTCAACAAAACAAATTAAAATTAAAATTAACAACAACAATAAAAATAAAAATAAAAATAAATTTAAAAATAAAACAAAACACAATAAAATAAAACAAAAGCAAAGCAAAAAATAAATAAAAATAATAAAACGTTAAATTAAAATTCAACAAAACAAAATAAAATTGAATTAAAAAACACAATAAATTAAGATTAAAATTAAAATTAGATAAAATGAAATAAAAGGAAAATAAAGTAAAATAAAACAAAACACAATAAAATAAAACAAAAACAAAGCAAAAAATAAATAAAAACAACATAACATTAAATTAAAATTCAACAAAACAAACAAAATAAAATAAAAAATAATAAATTAATAAATTAAGATTAAAATTAAAATACAACAAAACAAAGAAAAACAAAAGAGTCCATCCATTCATAGGTTGGATTTAAATTAAAATTAAAAATGTAATTAAAATTCAACAAAACAAATTAAAATTAAAATTAACAATAACAATAAAAATAAAAATAAAAATAAATTTAAAAACAAAACAAAACACAATAAAATAAAACAAAAGCAAAGCAAAAAATAAATAAAAATAATAAAACGTTAAATTAAAATTCAACAAAACAAAATAAAATTGAATTAAAAAACACAATAAATTAAGATTAAAATTAGATAAAATGAAATAAAAGGAAAATAAAGTAAAATAAAACAAAACACAATAAAATAAAACAAAAACAAAGCAAAAAATAAATAAAACCAACATAACATTAAATTAAAATTCAACAAAACAAAATAAAATAAAAAATAAAATAAAATAATAAATTAAGATTAAAATTAAATACATACATACTAATTAAAATACAACAAAACAAAGCAAAACAAAATACTCCATCCATTCGTAGGTTGGATTTAAATTAAACATTTAATTAAAGTTCAACAAAATAAAAATAAAAATAAAAATAAAAATAAAAAAATAAATACAAATACAAATAAATTAAAATTCAACAAAACAAACCAAAACAAAACACAATAAAATAAAACAAAAGCAAAGCAATAAATAAATAAAAATAATAAAACATTAAATTAAAATTCAACAAAACAAAATAAAATAATAAATTAAGATTAAAATTAAATACATACATACTAATTAAAATACAACAAAACAAAGCAAAACAAAATAGTCCATCCATTCGTAGGTTGGATTTAAATTAAACATTTAATTAAAGTTCAACAAAATAAAAATAAAAATAAAAATAAAAATAAAAATACAAATACAAATAAATTAAAATTCAACAAAACAAAACAAAACACAATAAAATAAAACAAAAGCAAAGCAAAAAATAAATAAAAATAATAAAACATTACATTAAAATTCAACAAAACAAAATAAAATAATAAATTAAGATTCAAATTAAATACATACATACTAATTAAAATACAACAAAACAAAGCAAAACAAAATAGTCCATCCATTCGTAGGTTGGATTTAAATTAAACATTTAAAGTTCAACAAAATAAAAATAAATTAAAATTCAACAAAACAAAACAAAACAAAACAAAATAAAACAGTCCATCCATTCATAGGTTTGATTTCCATATCAGAAAGAAACCTATGGTCTTCACCCCCTTAACCCCCCCCAAAAAAATCCCTTGGTGTGCACCATAGCAAAGGCACAACAACGAACAATGAAATCATCAATAAATGTCTTGGCCATAGATTGAGTCACTGAGACAGAAGATCGTCTCACTGAAGGGGTCCCGCCGTCCCAGCTTAAAGAGAGTGAAGAAAACTACAGCAAACTTGCTGGGTGCCTACTCCGACCCTTCTAAACTCATGAAGGCTGATTTCAAGACCAATCTGAAGACCGTGAAGAAAGAGGATGAAAAAGTAAGATTTAAAGCTAATGACGTATGACGAGGAACTACAGGAAAGTGTTTGATTATTCAATGTTTATGGTGTACAGCGGGAAGAAGTGATTGACTGGCGTAAGAATGTGGAGGCCATGTCCGGAATGGAAGGCAGGAAGAAGTTGTTTAACTCTGGACAGTAGATAAACTCGTCATCATAATTGGTGAGTAGGTATGAATGAATAATAATTTGCGACATAAAAAATATAAACACTCTGAGCCTCTTAAAGTAGTTGTGAAACTCTTTGTTCCTATTTTTATTTTATTTTTTACAGATTTGGCGCATTATTTTGAATGATGAATGAGGTTTTTAGCAATTTGGACAATTGCGATTAAAACATGGCACCAAATTTCCCGCTTCATTTGTTTTCTTTTTTGTTGCCTTGTACAGTTTTGTCAAATTTTTGAAACAAATTAAACAACATCATTACCCAATTAACTGATTAACTCATTTGCATTAAAAACTGGGATTAAAATGAAGTAATTCATTCACTGCCATTCCCGAATGTATTTGGGGATTGAAAGGCATGACGTGGAGCGCCTTTCACAAATTTGTTCGAGGTTTAGGTTTTTCTTGCAGGGGGTGCCGATAAAGCGCTGTTTAGAACTCTGGCAACGTTTTTCCCTTCCACCAGGGGGCAGAATTTCCCTTTTGTCCGTGTTAGCGCATTGTTACGGTTTTGGCTGTTCTTAAAGCGCTGTATAAATCAATATGTATGGATTGTATTTTTTGTACAGCCGCCCCCATTTCAAGCTCTGATAACTCCAGATCCATATAACTTAGGAATTGACTCTTTTTTTCTGATGAAAGAAGAGAGTCTAAGGGGTTTTATGGTGCATTGATTTTTTTTTTAATGTCGGCCGAAAAGTCAATATTCTGTGGGTCCTGCAATTTGAGTGAAAATGAAAAAAATCTTGGCACTGGAGTAGACACCTTTTTGCACATTGTCTGGCAGTGAATGAGTTAAACAGTATAATGCATTCCCCAATTAACTCATTTGTATTTAAAAAATGAGATTAACCACAAAAATAATTGTTAACAGCATCCCGGTTTGCATGCTGTTCTGCCTTGAGAGTTCTATTTTAGCTGGCCACTCACAGGGAACATAAGGAGTCCTTGACTGTGACCCAAGGGTCCTCCTGTCACTTTGAGACGGACGTCGCTCACCTCAACAGCTTCCTTTTCACACATCAGAAAGGTATGATGATTTTTTTTTTCTTGATTTTAAGAGCAGAGTTTTTGCGGCTTGTGTGTCTTTAATTGAGGGATTGATGCTAGAAAAAAGAAAATTGCTGCGTGTTTGGGTGGAAGGGGTCTTCGTATATGTGACATTGTTGAGGTTTATCTCTTTTCCAATGCAAATAGAAAGTGTTTCAATTTGTTAGCCTGATTGCAGAGTTGCCTCTGTAAAAAAAAAAAAAATAAAAATAATAATAAAAAGAATCACAACATAAACAAAATTGCAAAAAAAATATATACAGTAGTTTATTTTTGTTGCATTTTTTTTAATATTGTGAGTCATCTCAAATGATTTCAGCTACAAAGTTAAATCAAACTGGACCGTAATTATGATTTGGCAACATGCTACATTTTAAGATTCACCGAATCACCTTTCACGCTAACAATTTGTTCAAATGAGACTACAGAACATCATTCACTCATGAGTTTTAATTTTAGAAATCAACAAAGTTGTCTATGTGTTTTTTTTAATGCTGTAATTATGATTCACGCAGACGAAAGGCTTCCGACATGTCAGAGGAGTAAGATACAATTCATTTTGTTATATTATTTCTACTTCTGGTAAACCGTTCACAGTCTAATTTATTTATGTATTTATTTTTTATTTGCCCTTCAATGTCCACTAAAGACCGGTAAGTCCTTCTACTTCTTCTTCTGCGATCTGTTTGGCATTTATACAGACTTTTATACAACCCGTTTAATTTTTGTGCAGAGGAAATCCAAGATTCCTGCATCACGCAAACTGGCCCTGAAGGTATGTTTCATCGTCACAGTGCAATTGATCAATAAGCTATCTGGCTAGCTGGCTGGCTATCTAGCTATTAGCTGGCTGGCTATTTTGCTAGCTACCTGGTTAGCATTCTATTAACTATCTATTAGCTATCTAGCCAGCTTGATATCTATTTGAGTTATTCCGGGTTGAGTGAACGCTGGCGCGTGTGGCTGCCGCTGCTCACCCACAAAAAAAAATGTATCCTGTGACTGTAAAGTGACCTTTAGAGTTTTGAAAGGCGCTTATAAATGATATGTATTATAATTAATAATGAGTCTCACAAGGACTACCCTGACACCTCCAACCCCTTTTTTTTTTCATTTCAGACCAAGATGCTAAAGGTAGCAACCGCAATGTGGGAAAAAGAGCAGGAGACAAAGCGCCAGGAGAGAGAAAGTACTTTGAGCGAGAGAGTTCCCCCCCTGCAGCTGTCCGGGCTGTCAGTCCAGGACCTTCAGGTACGCGTGTGACGTGTCTGGCCTGTCCATCATGTTCCCCGCTCGGACAACGTGTTGTTCTGAATGTTCAGCATGCCGCTGCCAAGTACACTG
Source organism: Hippocampus bargibanti (assembly GCF_051943395.1). Classification (NCBI taxonomy): domain Eukaryota; kingdom Metazoa; phylum Chordata; class Actinopteri; order Syngnathiformes; family Syngnathidae; genus Hippocampus; species Hippocampus bargibanti. Next base: position 3,869,121 of record NC_142738.1, on the reverse strand, counting down.
AGTGTTCATAGTCAGGGGGATGCCTGTCCCTACTGGCGCTGTCGTCGTCGATGCGTACTGCGCGGATTGAATTGCTTATTTGATACTGACACCTTTCAACATTGTCCTTGAGTCTTATTTTTTTCTTTTTCGGACTTGTTTTGGGAATCTCCTATTAAAAAATACAGTAAAGTCTCGTTATATCGATATCGGATATATCGATAGTCCCGGTTATATCGATACTATTTCTATGCACGCACGGAGAAAATTACATGCAAACAGGGTCGGATATATCGATAGTCCCGGTTATATCGATATTTTTTCGGACTCCCTTGAATATCGATATAACGAGACTTTACTGTATTACACTTTACATATTGCTATACTGTAATACAGACCACTCCCCAACTTACGAACAATATACGTTCCGAACGGTCGTTCATAAGTTGAATTTATTTGTAAGTTGATTCAGTGCTATTACTTTGTATGGAATGTATGTTTAAGTATGTTTAACGTTAATATAAGTATGTTTAAAGGACAACTGACGGCTCCGGACAAGTTGCGTCCATAATTTGTAAAATCACTTGAAATGACTTCTACTGAGGGTATTTTACAAAGATTCCACCACATGTAGCTATATTTTACGTTGTAAGACTTGCGCTGAATATTCAGGAAGTCTTGTTTTCGAGTTAGTGGCGTTTCCAGACGTGACGTCATGTCTGCAAAGCCCCTCACCGAGAAAGCGACAAAAGAGGCATTTTGGGTACTTTGTTTGGTCTGAAAACTTCGCGTTGATGGCGAAATTAGAAGGAAAACACATAAATAACGGGCTGGTGAATCTTTGTGTGTTGCACCAAGACTACTATTTGATACTAGCTGACACAAATTCCCAGCAGACAAATCAGCCCATTTCCAACGGAGCTTGTGCATTTTCTGGGACGCTACATTTGAGTCCAGACGCCTCAAAATGACACGGAAGGACTTCTTTAATCAATTGCAAACATGTATGCTTTCCTCTTCAGAACTATTTGAATCATATTCATAACTGGATGAGTTACAAGAAAGCATCTTCTCCGAATCTGAAGCCATTTTTTTTTTTATTCTTGAGCAAGGCAGGACGTCTTTGCGTGATGTCATGAACAAGGGGGTTCTGAAACTGAAACTTTATGAGGTCATTTTGAAGTCGTTTTGGGACAATTTAAGTCATTTTCATTTGTGTTTTTCATTTGACTAAAAATATCAGCCTGCGTGTTTTGCGTATTTTAGATGCTATAAAACGTTTTTTTCTGATGTCAGTTAAGAAATAAAAAAAATGGTGTCGTTTGTCCTTTAAGGCTTGCATAACTAACCTGTATTGTTTGTACAGAAAATAAACATTTAATAAAATACATGCTCTATAAAGATATGTACTACATGTAAAACTGGAGAGAATACGACATATGTTACTACAAAAATGTTCGTATGTACCGTTGTTCATAACTCGAATGTTTGTAAGTAGGGGACTGTCTGTATATTGTGATTTAATTCTTCAATTATATTTGAATACATTATGGGCATCACTTAATACAACAAAAGGATTATGGGGCGGTGCCGATAAAGCGCTGGTCAGACCTATGGCAATGTTTTTTTTCCCTTCCACGAGGGGGCAGCATTTGACTTTTGTCCATGTTAGTACTTTGTTACAGCTTCAGCTGTTGTTAAAGTGCCATATCAATCAATTGTATTGTATTTTGTACAGCTGCCCCATTTCAAGCCCAGATAACCCCAGAATCATATAATTTAGGAATTAACTCTTTTTTTCTGATGAAAGAAGAGAGTCAAAGGTTTCTAATGCTGTATTGGATATTTATGTAGAGCTAAAAGTCAATATTTTGTGAGTCCTGAAATTCAAGTGACAATGACAAAAACCCTGGCACTGGCAGTGAATGAGTTAAATTGCTGATATCATGTGGCATCTTGAGGCAATAATAATGTTTTTTTAACCTCTCAACATTCTTACTTCTCCCATAGGCTCTGTGCAAAGAACTGCACCAAAAAATCGACGTGGTCGATGAAGAGCGTTACGACATCAACTCCAAAGTTGACAAGAATAACATAGAGGTTGAGGAATCTATTTATTTTCGCTGCCGTAGTTCAAGCATTTGGTTGATCACGTATGTTGATTTTGACTTTTTTTGTTTTTTTTGTTTCTTTCAGCTTGAAAATCTCTCAGCTAAGATCATTGAACTGAAGGGTAAAATGAAGCGACCCGCTCTTAAACGGGTGAAGATTTCAGCCGACGCCATGTTGGGAGCGCTGCTTGGTGCCAAGGTCAAAGAGTCTGTGGATTTTAAGGCCAACCTTAAGACAGTCAAGAAGGAAGAAGAGAAGGTAAAATATGTTTATTTGCATCCCAATAATGCAAAGAAGTAAAACAAAGCAGTTGTTAAAGTGATTGGAGGACTTTTTCCTTCTCACGGACAGAAAGAGGAAGTGACGGACTGGCGTAAGAATGTGGAGGCCATGTCTGGTATGGAGGGCAGAATGAAGCTCTTTAACGCTGGCCAGTAGATTGAAAGAAAACGAGTGAGATGGAAAATTAGTAAGCCCACAGTGTCGCTGTGAGTAGCCACCACGGCATATTGGAGTTCATGGAAAGGTGCCCAGAATTCTGTGAGAGTATAGAAATGCCCGGAAACAACGTCATAACTGATATTTTTTTAAAAAGTTTTGATTCAGTCATTAAAGTCAACGTTAGTGGTCAGGCCATGTTGTGATTATATGGCAGCAATCATGTAGTAAAATGTTGATTTTTTTTGTAGGCACAAGGCTCAACAATAGACATCAACAATATATTTTGGATTTTTTTTTTAAGATTTAGCAAAATTTAATCCAAAAATAAATAAATAAACTCACTTTAATCAGTATAAATCAGCCCGTGGTCTTTTTGACTTGTGATGCCTCCAAGGAATATTTGCTTTATTTTATAGTACAGGTAACATCCGACCAAACGGTCGTAAGTCAACATGGTCGTAAGTCGAAATCCATTCAAAATGTTGAATAGAGACTCGGAGGCTAAATTGGATTGGATGTACCTTTATTCGCCTCGCGGTAAATGACTCGCAAAATCTCCCGCCCTCTATGGTGTCATCACGCGGTCGATTGCTGTGCGAGAGTGAGATGCTGGCTGGCTGGCCAAAATTGTGGTACACGTTGGCGGCCTGCTCGCGCGTTGCAGTGGGTCTGGAGGTCGTGGTTGTAAGTATGACTGGTCATGAGTTGAGCTGGTCGTAAGTCGGATGTTACCTGTATTTTGTTTCGCTCGATGATAAACCTATTTGACAACCACATTTTGCAGTCGCATTTAAAACGTTATCGCTCAAAGCATGTGAACCCAAGTACTATAATTTAGTTGTATCTAAGTTTTTTACACTCAACGCATTTGGTGTGCATATTTCTGAGAGTCATGCTAATATAATATCTTGAATTATATTTCATGTTTCAAATTGAGTGTTTCAAGACTAAGAATCATTGGCACTGGCTGTGATTTGCCTCAATTGGCTGCTTCATAGCAATCAAATCAATGCATCAATCGCAAATATCCAAGTATCTTTGTGTATATGCCGATGGTATCAATTTATCTATGAGGCAATTTATCCATCACAATTTTATCTATAAATGGAATCATTTATGTTTTCTGAGGCATCAGTAGTATATATGGCGCGGTATCCCTTGTATTTTCTATGGTAAACAATGGTATTTGTGTATGTTCTAAATTGTGAGGCATTTGTTCAAAGACGACGAAGTAAACAACCATTCCAAGGTAGCTACGGCGTCACCTGGTGGTTAAGCCAGAACGACGGCAATGCTTTGTTATAGCAGCAATTCCCAAAATATATCACTAGGTGGGAGCATCGCCTTGCAAATACTTCAAGGGACCAACCGTTGGGTGTCTTCAGACGGTGAGTAGATTTTCTTTATTCTACTTTTATCAACCAGCCGATTTATTTATTTATCTACATATCTAACTGTCTGTTTATGTATTCATTTACGGTAGTTATCTATCTATCTATCTATCTATCTATCTATCTATCTATCTATCTATCTATCTATCTATCTATCTATCTATCTATCTATCTATCTATGTCTAGGTCTCTATCTATCCATCTAGCTAGCTAGGTCTCTACCTATCCATCTAGCTAGCTAGGTCTCTACCTATCTAGCTAGGTCTCTACCTATCTAGCTAGCACTCTACCTATCTATCTGGCGAGTTCTCTACATATCTAGCTAGCTAGTTCTCTACCTATCTAGCTGTCTACCTACCTAGTTAGCTAGCTCTCTACTCACAAATCTATCGAGGTCTCTGCCTACCTATCTCATTCGCTCTCTACCCACCTATCTAGCCAGCTCTCTACCTACTTATCTAGCTAGGTCTCTACCTATCTACCCACCTACCTACCTATCTAAGTCTCTACCTACCTATCTATCTCGGTTTCTACCTACCTATCTATCTACCTTGGTCTCTACCTCCCTATCTACCTTGGTCTCTACCTACCTACCTACGTACATACCTCAGTCTCTACCTACCTACCAATCTATTAATTAATTTATTTATTGATCAATTCACTTGATATTATTTGCCCTAAGGAACATTTGGTTTGACAACAGAGCAAGTTGGGAATGAATCAATCATTTCAAAATCCACCACGAGGCGCTCTCTCTCTGACCAACCAGCCCATAAATAAGGAGGCGAGAAGAAAGCCTCACAGGTGGACATTTTTTCACACCTCATACACGACGCCGGGCAAGAATGGCGAGGACAGAATGTCTATTTTGGAGAGCCACTCACAAGGGCGCTGGAATCTATATATCCAGCCTCTTTTGTGCCCTTCTCATCTTTGAAAAAGAAACCGGCCTGTCGTTTTGTTATATATTGTTTAAGGTAAGACAAAAAAATATGTATTTTTTTTGACATTCATAGAGTGTCTCCAATGACACCAGTCTTGGTTTAATCTTGACCATGTTTTTCTTAATGTATTAATTTGATTAGTTATGTTTGAGATCAAGTATTGACGTCATTTGAATATCTTCAAATATTTTAAGGGACATGTTTGACCTTGGCACAAAAGTCACGCCTCGTCTATTAAATATTCTTGGAATGTTTTTCAATGTTGTCTTGACAGACGGAGACACAAGAAAAGCTGAAATGTCTGATGCGTAAGTGTCACTCAGCTTGATTGTAATATTACTCACGTTTGAGATTATGTGATGTTGAAAAATGAACAAACTTTTGCCTTTTCCCCCTCCATGAATCAATGTCACCTTCTGCTTACGTACACAGCGCTTCAGTAAGTCCAAAAGCCATATATAACATCATAAAATCATTTTACTTAAAAAGTGATAACGCGTCTTTATTATTGTTTATTCCAGAGACCAAAAATATCCGCATCGCGCAGACTGTTTTTGAAGGTAGGATGACTCACGTTATGCTCATTTGTTGGCCGGCGTGTGATTGATATTCCAAAATACTGTGCGATCAGACCAAAATGATCAAGAAGGCCATGGTGATGCTGGACAATGACAAGCAAATGAGACAAGATGAACGGGAAAGAATTCTTACAGAGAGAGTTCCAGAACTCCAGATGTCAAATTTGTCTACACAAGAGCTGCAAGTATGCTCCTCTAGATTCAAAACAATGAACTAATCATACCATATTCATATTATCATATCATATTCATTCATGCACCAATCATGATGATCTGAAACAAGATCACCAGATAAGCCGTCTATTGTCGTAAACGCTGTCCCTGAAACGGTTAACAATGGTGTCTTACAGACTCTTTGCAAAGAACTTCATCAAAAGATTGACACTGTCGACGAGGATCGTTATGACATTGCTTTAAAGGTGGCCAAACATGACATTGAGGTATGTGAGCAATGTTGTTTTGTTGTGAATGGTATCAACTTCCAGTATCAATGGCATCGATTTCCCTATCTGGGTTGTCACTGCTATTTATCGATGGTATACTATACAGAATATTCTCTTCACTCATTTTATTCCCCAAAACTCCCCAACAGTTTTGTAATATGGTATTTTTGTATGTTTTTTTTGGGGTATAGGGGTGGGGGCTGTTATTGGAAGTTTATGCTAATTTTTTCATTCAATAATTTTTGAATTTATTTATGATATCAATTAGTGTAAATGTAGACTTATGATAATTATATCAAACAAAATATTAATACATTATGTGGTATCCATTGTATGTATTTATGGTATCGATCGTACCCATGGATTTTATAATTGCTTCCTTTCAGTGATATCAACAATATTGAATCCGTGGTATCCATCTATCAATGATATGCTGTATATCGCAAGTACAGTATGTACAGGTAACATCCGACTTACGACGGAGTTCTGTTCCGACCAAACGGTCGTAAGTTGAAACCCATTCAAAATGTTGAAGAGACTCGGAGACTAAATGACTTACAAACTCCCCCTCTTAAAATGTTAAAAATAGGGTCTGGAGGTCATGGTCGTAAGTATGGATGGTCGTAAGTCAAGCAAGTCGGATGTTACCTGTATAGTACATCTTATCAATCAATTAATCAATTCTTGTACTATCCGTGGTATTGATCAAGGGATTAATGGTTTCTACTTATAGCATTGAGATATTTGGCAGTATCTGACGACTCATTACTCAAAATGCTTTGACGGCCTTCCTGATGTGTTGTAAGCACTTTTAACAATCGCAATTTTCAAACGACTGTCAGAATTTTTTTTCTCTTGGAGATTATAGCACATTTTGGTCCAATTTGTATAACTTGGCGGGACATAAGACCAGACAGTTGGATTCTTGAAACCATAGCAGTGGCTCGAAAACAACACGTGTGTGTCCCAGGTTATTTTTGACAAATTATTATGAAGAGTCTTTTCTTTTGAGTGTATTTTCTTTTGGGGGGGGTATGGATAACAAAAAGGTGAGGGACCTATCTCAGAAGATTTACGAGTTGAAGGGCAAGATGAAGAGGCCGAACCTGAAAAGAGTGCGAGTGTCTGCAGACGCGATGTTGGGAGCGCTGCTGGGCTCCAAAGTCAAAGAGTCTGTGGACTTCAAGGCCAACCTCAAGACTGTAAAGAAAGAGGAGGAGAAGGTGAGGGTTTGTCTGCAAATGTAGTCATTTTTAAATTGAAATTCATTACAGCACATCATTTTAAATGTTTCATGAATAATGACTAAGTAAAAATGTTTACCTTACAGAAAGAGGAAGTGACAGACTGGCGCAAGAACGTGGACGCCATGTCGGGAATGGAAGGCAGAATGAAGCTGTTCAACGCTGGCCAGTAGATGACAAGCTTGTCGTCTTTGTAAAATAATTTGCCACTTTTCGAGGAACATTTTCAGTCATCTTGCTCATCTGTGGAGGGAAATTGTAGGAATTGCATCTGTGTGGTCCTTCTCTGTAGGAAGAATAACATAAGAGTGTAAGGATAACATGTGAATCTTAGTTTTCATTTCAACGGTAAGCAATAGCAGTGGATTCAGAACTTCACGTTATGTGTAAAAATTTGAATTGAATCCGGATGATAAAGTCATAAAAAGGTGAATATTTGTGTATTGCTTCTTTTTAAGCCGAGTTTTCAGTTTTGTTTTTTATTTCAAGATGGCTCTGCGAGAGTGGCTGCCTTTCCAGCAGCTCCTGCATTTTATTTTTCTACTTCTTTCTTTCCTTTCCTAACTTTGCTGCTGTGAAATGTAAATTTCTCAACTGCAGGACGAATAAAGGTAGATCCAATCCAATCCAATTTCTACCGATGAAGTGAAACAAATTATATTACGTACTGTTGCCAATTGTAAACATTGGGGGAAATTTGAGCCACTTAGAAATATAACGAGCTCACTCAATTTGTGTTATTTTAAGTAAAGTACAGAAAGAAAGAGAGCAAAAATACATATCGTTCTTTTTTTCAATCTTTTTTGACGGACACTTCACACATTCAAACAGCGGGATAGGAGAAAAAAAAGCTAAATGTTCAAAATCATTTAATATTTACCCTCTTTAATTTCCAATTTCTCAGCTTTGGTTGGATCACTTTAGAAAGGTTTGATTGCTATGAGAATTTGTAATGATTTTGAATAAAGCGAAAATAATCGAAACAGAAAAAAACATATTTGTTCGTTCTAACTTTCCGCCATTTTGTTTCAAATTGATGATGTCAGCGTTTCAAACTAATGTTACAATTAACAACAAATACTGGTAAAATAAACTTCAAAAACCAATAAACTACCAAGAGGGAGCCTTACATTAGCTTTACTAAACCTAACTAAACTAAATCTTTCGGTTGTTGGCGCCATGACACAACTCTTCCCCTTTCCTCGTCGTCTCCCCCATGGCGAATTCATGTGGGCGTAGTCCTCCTCTAAATTCGGGCATGACGCACCCGTTGCGGCGTTATTTGGATTGGACCAGTGAGCTGTCAATCACCGTCATCATTCAGGCGTTTTCATGGCCGGGCTAAACACTGTCAACATCGTCGCATCTACGTTCCCACCGCTTTTAAAAGCCACATAGGGTAAGTCGACTTGCTCGCAATACTTTTTTTAAATGCATGTTGTGTGTTTTAAACCTCTCGGGTGCTTGTTATGTTGCTAACGTGCGTGGGGTGCTTTTTGCATCTGGGTGCAAAAGCAGCCATGTCTGTTGTAGTAAATAAAGCCTTGGGAAACAAAACCTCAAAGATGGTGGCGATAACGTCAAATAAGTTCTTCGATGCATGTACTAAACGTGACGACAAGGGAAATATTGCTTCATTTCCTCATATAGAAAGGCTAATAATAGTACAGAAGGTTCACTTCCAGCCACCCGAGATCAACTTTAACCTTTAGGCATCCATCAAAATTGAATTTGAGTTACGAAATATCGGGAATTTTCCCAAAAGCTTCTCATTAGATTTAAGAAGACTTTATAGGAATGAAAATAATTGTATAGGAATGCAGACAAGACTTTTCAGTCAATTTTTAGATATTTACACGTTCATTCAGGTTTAAAATGCTAATGCTATGTATTTTGGTGCCTTCATGCACACTAGGAACACATGCTGGACATATTTTTTTCCTTAAAGGACAACCGACGTCACTTTTTTGTGTCCTAACTGACATTAGAAAAACGTTTTATAGCATCTAAAATACCCAAAACGCAGTATATTTTTATTCCAATGCAAAACACCAATAAAAATGACTTAAAGTGTCCAAAATCTGCAAAAAATTTAGCTGCAATTTGGGCATTTTCAGAAAGTCCCTCCCCCTTGTTCGTGGCATCACGCCAAGACGTCTTGCATTGCTGGAGAATCAAAACAATGGCTTCAGATTCGGAGAATATGCTTTCTTGTTACACATCCAGTTATGAATATGATTCAAATAGTTCTGAAGAGGAAAGCATACATGTTTGCAATCGATTAAAGAATTTATTCTGTGCCATTTTGAGGCAACATTGGGGGGAAATGTATCACCCAAAAAGAGGCAGAAAATGGCGTCCAAGCTCCTGTGAGGAATTAATCAGCCCGTTTGGACAGGCTGATAAATTCCTTTCATGGAGCTTGGTCGCCCTCTTCTGGCGGCTTTTTGGTGCAACACGAGGTTTTCAGACCAAACAAGCATTGACGTAATGGAAGGACCGCTACAATGCGTCTTTTTTTTTTCGGTCAGGGGCGTTCATTTTGTGACGTCACGTACGGACTCGTCACCAACTCAAAAACAAGACTTCCGGAATATTCAGCACGAGTCTTAAAACGTAAAATATAGCTTTATGCGGTGGAATCTTATTGAAATACGCTCAGTAGAAGTCATTTGAAGCCATTTTACAAATTATGGACACAACTTGTCCGGAGACGTCGGTTGTTCTTTAAATGAGGTTGTTTTGTCAAACAACTGAATATAAATATGCTGCTAATGCATTTCATGGGAAATACATACATTACTACTTATGTTAATTATGCTATGATTTTTTTTTTCCAAGTCCAGCCATGAACTGTAACAGGTTTGACAACCATCACTGAGAATCTTCAAACGACCGATAATTCACTGAGAAATGTATTTGCTGTACAACTCTAATTTCAACTCTATTGTAACTAACTTCCTCATTTAAATGTTATTTATGTATTCAGGGTTGTGGTACCTGAGATGTCCATGTACAAACTCTTTCTACTGAGACATGGGGAGGGGACATGGAACCGGGAGAACCGTTTCTGCAGCTGGGTGGACCAGAAGCTGAGCGAGGACGGCGTGAAGGAGGCCCAGGATTGTGGCCGGCTCCTGAAAGAGTTGGGCTACAACTTAGACCTGGTGTTCACTTCCATCCTCAGTCGTTCCATCCAGACGGCCTGGCTGGTCCTGGAGGCTATGGGGCAGGAGTGGGTCCCCGTGGTGAAGTCGTGGCGGCTCAACGAACGCCACTACGGAGCCCTGATTGGCTTGAACCGGGCGGAAATGGCCGCCAAGCACGGGGAGGAGAAGGTGAAGCTGTGGCGGAGGAGCTACGACATCACACCGCCTCCGATCGACGAATCGCATCCGTACTTCAGTGAAATCTACACCGATCGCAGATACAGTACGTGTGACGTGGAGAAGGAGAAGCTCCCCCGAGCGGAGAGCCTGAAGGAGGTGTTGGACAGGCTGCTGCCATATTGGGAAAGCACTGTGGTACCGGAGATCTGCCAAGGCAGGACGGTGCTCATTGCGGCTCATGGGAATAGCTGCAGGGCCTTGCTCAAACACCTGGAAGGTATGCTACGCTGTTGACACACTCGGGGGCTTGATTTACAAAAGATTAGCATGCGCAAATGAAAACATGCTCATATACAAAGATTAAAGGACAACCGACGTCTCCGGACAAGTTGTGTCCATAATTTGTAAAATGGCTTCAAATGACTTCTACTGAGCGTATTTTACAAAGATTCCACCGCATATAGCTATATTTTACGTTTTAAGACTCGCGCTGAACATTCAGGAAGTCTTGTTTTTGAGTTGGTGACCAGTCCGTACGTGACGTCACTAAAGGAACGCCCCCTGACCGAAAAAAAAAGACGCATTGTAGCGTCTTTCCATCACGTCAACGTATTTTGCTGTATTGTTTTTTTTTTTTTTTTTTTTTGAAACCATGTCTTACACCCAAAAGCAGCACCAGCAGAGGGAGGCAAACTCCATGGAAGGAATATATCAACCTGCGGAAACGGGCTGATTCATTCCTCACCGGAGCTGGTCGCCATTTTGTGGCTCTTTTTTTTGTGAGAGATTGTCCCCCAATGTTGCCTCAAAACGGCCCAAATAAATTCTTTAACCGATTGCAAATATGTATGCTTTCCTCTTCAGAACTATTTGAATCATATTCATAACTGGATGTGTAACAAGAAAGCATCTTCTCCGAATCTGAAGCCATTGTTTTGATTCACAAGCAATGCAAGACGTTTTGGCGTGACGTCACGAAATGGGGGCGGGACTTTCTGAAAATGCCCAATTCGCAGATCATTTTTTTTTGCAGATTTTAGACACTTTAAGTCATTTTTATTGTTGTGTTTTGCATTTGAATAAAAAATATCATACTGCATATTTTGGGTATTTTAGATGCTATAAAACGTTTTTCTGATGTCAGTTAAAAAACAAAAAAGTGACGTCGGTTGTCTTTGGTTCTTAACTGACATTAGAAAAACGTTTTATAGCATCTAAAATACCCAAAACACGGAGGATGATATTTTAGGTCAAATGCAACTTTGATTCCAACAGGGATTTCAGACAAGGACATCGCCAGCGTGAGTTTGCCGACCGGGATTCCTGTTTTGCTGGAACTTGATGCGCAGCTGAAACCCGTGAAAGGCCGTCAGCTCCTGGGAGACCAGCAAAAAATCCAGGCGGCCATTAAGAAGGTGGAGGATCAGGGAAAAGCTAAAGCCTCAACGGGATAGCACGTCTTCATGTGAGAATTAAGAAAACTGACAGTGATTGGAGACAAGTTGAAAGCAAAGAGGAAGTCTTAATGTGAAAGGAACGATAGTGTCGGTCAGACCTGCCACTGTGGACGAGATGCTTTTAGGTTCCTCGTCTCGGAACTGACGACACTGATGCGTTTTGGTCTCCCAATCGTTCAAGCTAAAATGTGATGAGGAATTTATTTTACCTCTTTTGTAACACGAGTTCCGTTCATTTCACCACTTCAGGGATGCATCTGGGAAATTAAAAAAAGGGCCAAATTCTAAAATGGATGGACCCCGATTTAACTAGATTGCCGAAGTATCCAAAACGGATTGAAATTTACCAAAATACATTCATTGGAGCATGATATTCCTAAATTTCAAAGGAAAAAAAACATTATTTGAGAAAAAAAATCTATTTTTTTCCTAATATATCGACAATTTTAATTTAAAGGACAACCGACGCCTCCGGACACGTTGTGTCCATAATTTGTAAAATGGCTTCAAATGACTTCTACTGAGCGTATTTTACAAAGATTCCACCGCATATTTTACCTTTTAAGACTTGTGCTGAATATTCACGAAGTCTTGTTTTCGAGTTGATGACGACTCCTCACGTTAACGTCACTGAAGGAACGCCCCTGACCGAAAAAAGGACACCTTGTAGCAGTCCTTCCATCACGTCAACGCATTTTGCTGCACTTTGTTTGGTCTGAAAATGTCATGTAGCACCAAAAAGAGGCAGAAGAGGGCGACAAAGCTCCGTGTAAGGAATTAATCAGCCTGTGGAAATGGGCTGATTAATTCCTTACACATAGTTTTGTTGCCATTTTCTGCCTGTTTTGGGTGCGACATCCCCCCCCCACCCATTGCCTCAAAATGACACGGAATAAATTCTTTAATCGATTGCAAACATGTATGCTTTCCTCTTCAGAACTATTTCAATCATATTCATAACTGGATGAGTAACAAGCAAGCATCTTCTCTGAATCTGAAGCCATTGTTTTGATTCTCCAGCAATGCAAGACGTCTTGGCGTGACATCACGAACAAGGGGGCGGGACCTTCTGAAACTGACCAGTTCCGGTTTCAAATTGAATTACTTTTTAGACACTTTAAGTCATTTTTATTGGTGTTTTGCATTTGACTAAAAATATCATTCTGCATGTTTTGGGTATTTTAGATGCTATAAAAAAACGTTTTTCTGATGTCAGTTAGGAAACAAAAAAGTGATGTCTTTAAGAGACACTAGTGTAGCAGATGCGTGAGGTGGTCTTGTTCCTGTTTTCTTTGATTTTATTTTGGAAAACAAAAAATGCTTAAAAGGTACTTCCGAGTCAATGAATCGTACTGTATGTCTTCCAACAGCACCATTTGATCATGTAAAAGGAATCTGTTACAATTACGCCTGGCTGCTTACTATTGCTTTTATTTGGTATGCACTGGAAAAGGGATTGATACTGTAAATGATCGGGATTTAGGTGGAAATTATTCATCAAAAAATATTTTTTCCACAGAAAAAAAAGGTTCTGCTGTAGCATGTTAAGTTCTCATGGAAAATGAGTCAAATGGTAGGAACCACTGTCGTGTTTGTCGAGAACTGATTCTTTTTTTTGTTAATGTTTTTGGTTTTGTCTTTTGTGGGGCAAATAAAGGTTACATAAAAAAAAAACAGTTTCATTCATTAAAAAAAAATACTTGTTTTAGCTACATTTTGGTCACACTTTGGTTTCACTTTCTTCTATGCTATCATAATTTCAATACATATACAGTAAAGTCTCGTTATATCAATATTGGTTATATCGATAGTACTGCTTATTACGATACTATTTCTATGAACGCAAGAAGAAAATTTACATGTCGCAGGATCGGATATATCGATAGTCCGGTTATATCGATATTTTTTCCGACTCCCGAGAATATCGATATAACGAGACTTTACTGTATGTCATATATACTGTATCACAATACTGCATGAGCGAAAAGCTATTAGCTATCTATTTGCTACCTATTAGCTATTTATTTGCTAGCTATTCGCTGGCGAATGGCTATTCACTGGCTATTGGCTATCTGTCCGCTGGCTAATGGCTATCTATTCGCTCACTAATGGCTATCTGTTTGCTGGCTAGTAGCTATCTAGTAGCTAGCTGGTAGCTATCAATATGCAATATCACAACTTCCAAGATGTACAACCTGGAGCTCCTTGAGACACTTTATGCAAAAAGCTATCCATTCCATCAAGCCATCAACAACCATCACAAAACGACTTTATTATATAGTACAGTTTATTTCTTTAATTATAATACCATAGCATATTTATTATACATAACATAAGGTATATTTTGTGTATTTTTAAGGCTTAGACAATTAGTAGAAAATTATGTTTTATGGGGACCTGGGAACAGATTATTCTCATTTTAATGGTTTCCTATGGGACATTAATTTTTGGGATGCACACTTTTCGCCTTACATACTCTGTCTGGGAACCAATTAAATTCGTAAGCCAAGGTATCACTGTATATCAAAAAAAATGAATCCAGATAAAGCTTCTAAGCATTTTAGTTTCTGTAGTGGAGTTGAATGCTGTAAAAAAAAAAGGGAAAAAAGGGGTGGGGGAGTCATATGAAGAAATCCAAAGAGAAGCATGCAGGCGGGGCTGATGCTTTCACTTAAAAAAAACAACCTCAGCTTGCTCTCCTGCTCTTGTTTTCAAACTGGAAACTGCTCACTGTAGTTAGCTGTTTGGGTAAGTCTCCTTTATGGTCCATTCCGATGCTTTTTAACTGCTTTGTCGAGGTTAATAACTCTGCTTCCGGGTCGAGTATACGCTGGCACGTTTTGGCTGCCGCTGCTCGCCCGCAATTATTTTTAGCTTCTCCTTAGCTTTTTATCATTTATTATTTTATTCATTGTTTTATTGTTCTGTGTATTGTTCTTTTAATTGTAAAGTGTCCTTGAGTGTCCAAAAAAGGACACTCAAGGACACTTTAATTTTTAAAGAAATTAAATGTATTATTATTATTATTATTATTATTATTATTATAACTCAAACTTGTGCCAATGTTATTTTGCCTTCCAATTTCAAACTCTTATACAATATGCATACAATATTTCATTGCCACTCAAGTTACCCATTATTGACCGTCTAAGTGATGACTACGACAAATCGTGTGCAAGGAGTGATTAATCATAATAATTAATAATAATTGATTTAAAAATAACTGAAAATATCACACAAAATAAGAATAATAAAATGGCCACCCTGCTCGGAATAAATAATTCACTTAAAGGACAACCGACACCATTTTTTTTTTGTTTCCTAACTGACATCAGGACGTTTTATAGCATCTAAAATACCCAAAACACGCAGTATGATATTTTTAGTCAAATGCAAAACGACAAAAAAATAACTTAAAGTGTCCAAAATCTGCAAAAAAATTAACCCGGAAGTGGTCAGTTTCAGAAGGTCCCGCCCCCTTCTTCGTGTTGTCACCCCAAGACGTCTTGCCTTGCTGGAGAATCAAAACAATGGCTTCAGATTCGGAGAATATGCTTTCTTGTTACTCATCCAGTTATGAATATGATTCAAATAATAATAAAGGCATATCCAATCCAATCCAATCCAATCCAATCCAAATAGTTCTGAAGAGGAAAGCATACATGTTTGCAATCGATTAAATAATAATAATAATAATATTCCATGCCATTTTGAGGCAATAGGGAGGGGGATGTAGCACCAAAACAGAGGCAGAAAATGGCGACAAAGCTCCGTTTATGGAATTAATCAGCCCGTTTCCACAGGCTGATTAATTCCTTACATGGAGCTTTGTTGCCCTCTTCTGCCTCTTTTTGGTGCAACGCAGTTTTCAGACTAAAGTACAGCAAAATGCATTGACGTGATGGAAGGACTGCTACAATGTATTTTTTTTCCGTCAGGGGTGTTCCTTCAGTGACGTCACGTACGGACTCGTCACCAACTCAAAAACAAGACTTCCTGAATATTCAGCGCGAGTCTTAAAACGTAAACGATAGCTATATGCGGTGGAATCTTTGTGACTTACACTCAGTAGAAGTCATTTGAAGCCATTTTACAAATTATGGACACAACTTGTCCGCAGACGTCGGTTGTCCTTTAAAGGTAAAAGAGGGCCACTTGGGATTGACTGTGTGTGTGTTATCCCCTTCAAGATGGAGTGGACGTGGAGTGTTTGGGCTTTCAAAGCGCCCGCTTTCTTGTTTAACAGTAAATCCACCATGGGTTGTTTAGACTCACATGACCACATCATCCCTCCCCCCGTCCCTCAACCTTTTTTGGTGCTTTGAATGTTGGTGTTTTTTTGGTGATTATAATTTAACGTTATAATTGTTTTCATTATATTGCTTTGTGCATGAGATATGTTTCATTCATGAAAATATTGATTGATTTGTGAGCTCTGTGCGACAATGAATGCATGCCAGTTATTCGGAGGGAGTGTCCGGATTGGAGGCTCAAAGGAAAAAAAAAATCCGTGATGATCCGTGTTGATGGCGAAATCAGAAGTAAAACACATAAAAAACGCGATGGCGAATTGTTGCGTGTTGCACCAAGACTACTATTTGATACTAGTTGACACCAATTCCCAGCAGACAAATCAGCCCATTTCCAACAGAGCTTGGGCGCCATCTTGCGCATTTTCTGGGACGCTACATTGGAGTCCAGACTGCTCGAATTGATCCGGAAGGACTCCTTTAATCGATTGCAAACATTTATGCTTTCCTCTCCAGAACTATTTGAATCATATTCATAACTGGATGAGTAACAAGAAAGCATATTTTCCGAATCTGGAGCCATTGTTTTGATTCTAGAGCAAGGCGAAGACGTCCTGGCGTGACGTCACGAACAAGGGGGCGGGACCTCCTGAAACTCGCCATCTCCGAGGTCATTTTGAAGTAGTTTTGGAATACTATAAGTCATTTTGATTTGCGTTTTTCATTTTTTTGGGGGGTAATTTAGATGCTATAAAACGTTTTTCTGATGTCAGTTAGGAAACAAAAAAATGGTGTCGATTGTCCTTTAAAACCTGTCTCAAAACTCACTTTTACTGTATACAATAAAGTTCTGTAAACATTTTTTTTCACAATTTTAGACGAATTTCACCATTTTTGACTTAGCATGATTCTGACTTGATCTTGGTTTCACTACCTGGTGCTTTCTACTATCTTTGTGACTGCTTTATTTCCTGTATAGGATAGTTTGTTCCAGCTTCAGCTATTGTTAAAGCGCTATATAAATCAATATGGATTGTATTGCATTGTATAATTCTTCAACCCACCATTCATTGACAATACAGACGTCTCATTAGCCTCCCTTTCATACTTTCAGTCTCCCGAGGAAACATACGGAATGTGGATTCACGACAATCTAAATGGAAAGTAGTTATTTTGGGACCGTCACTTTGATATTTTGCAAGCGTAAACGCTGCTCTCCATCCATGGCCCTGCAGCTTTGGCCAGAGTTGGGATGGGAGAACAACAAGGGCGGCTAGCATGCCTGCTTCCTTATAAGGAGCCAGATGATGGGCTGCGCTGTTCTGTCAGCAAGAAAATAAATTGCAAGGCCAGTGGTTCTCAAATATTTCACCATCCCTAAAAATTCTTAGCGTTCTAAATTAATACATCATCACCGAGAAGGAAATATATTGGTATAGATTAAAAAGTCTCATGGTTTTATTTAATATCGTCGTAAGCCCCTGTGATGTTTGAATACTATATAAAATGGCATTTTCTGTTTAGCTCTCTCTTGTTTCTATTTATAATTGTATTTTATTTATTGTATTCTATTTGTGATTGTATTTTATTTATTATAGTACATATGCTTGCCTGTGACTGTAAAGTGTCCGCTTAAAATGAAATGTCTTCTTCTTCTTCGTATTCTTCTTCTTCTTCTTCGTATTCTTCTTCTTCTTATTATTCGTATTCATATTCGTATTCGTATTCGTATTCTTATTCGTCTTCTTCTTCATCTTCTTCTTCTTCGTATTCTTCTTCTTCGTATTCTTATTATTATTATTCGTATTCTTATTCGTATTCTTATTTGTATTCATATTCTTATTCGTCTTCTTCATCTTCTTCTTCTTCTTCGTATTCTTATTATTATTATTCGTATTCTTATTCGTATTCTTATTTGTATTCGTATTCTTATTCGTCTTCTTCGTCTTCTTCTTCTTCTTCGTATTCTTCTTCTTATTATTCATATTCGTATTCTTATTCTTATTCTTATTCATCTTCTTATTCGTCTTCTTATTCGTCTTCTTCATCTTATTCTTCTTCGTATTCTTATTATTATTCGTATTCGTATTCTTATTCGTCTTCTTATTCGTCTTATTCTTCTTCTTCGTATTCTTCTTCTTATTATTATTATTATTATTCGTATTCTTATTCTTATTCTTCTTATTCTTCTTCTTCTTCGTATTCTTATTATTATTCGTATTCGTATTCTTATTCGTCTTCTTATTTGTCTTATTCTTCTTCTTCGTATTCTTCTTCTTCGTATTCTTCTTCTTATTATTATTCGTGTTCGTATTCTTATTCTTCTTATTCTTCTTCTTCTTCGTATTCTTATTATTATTCGTATTCTTATTCTTCTTATTCTTCTTCTTCTTCGTATTCTTATTATTATTCGTATTCGTATTCTTATTCGTCTTCTTATTCGTCTTATTCTTCTTCTTCGTATTCTTCTTCTTCTTCGTATTCTTCTTCTTATTATTCGTATTCTTATTCGTCTTCTTATTCGTCTTCTTATTCGTCTTATTCTTCGTATTCTTCTTCTTCGTATTCTTCTTCTTATTATTCGTATTCTTATTCTTATTCTTCTTATTCGTATTCTTATTCGTCTTCTTATTCGTCTTCTTATTCTTATTACAAAAAAAATCACTTGTGGCTGTTTTTTTTTATTCTTCTTTTACTGAACAGAGTTTTCAAGTAACATAATTTCTTGTAATCAGAATAAAGTCTTTATGAAAAATAAATAAACCCATTTTACTAAAATGTTGTCTTCATACAATCAATAATCGGTTTAAAAATGCAGTTTTCATATTGTAAAAGCGCTTTGGTAAAAAAAAAAAAAGACCAAAATACATTGAATTAAATGTCATTAACTCAGCTAACACTAATTAATTAAAAAATAATTACATTAAAAATGTGTTAATTAAATTAAAATAAATTTAAAAAGTGTGGTGGACAGAACTAACTCCCCCAAAAATATTATTAAAAAAAGTGAGCTGGACAGAAATTACCCCTCAAAAAATGTACCGAAATAATGATTCAAAGTGTTTTTCTACTTCTTTCTTTCCTGTTCTCTTCCTTTCATAACTTTGCTGCTGTGTTACTTCCGGGTATAGCACTTTAACAACAGATGAAGCTGGAACAAAGCGTTAACATATATGGCTGTCTAGCTAGTTAGCTAACTGTCTAGCTGGCTATCTATTAGCTATCTGTTAGCTGGCTGGCTAGCTTTCTATCTATTTGAGTTACTTCCGGGTTGAGTGAACACTGGCGTATGTGGCTGCTGCTTCTCACCCGCGGAAAAACCGATCCTGTGACCGTAAAGTGACCTTGAGTTTTGAAAGGTGCTTAGAAATGAAATGTATTATTATTATTATTATTATTATTATTATTATAGACAGGCTAACGACTAGCATCTATGACAAGATCGCCAAGGTGCAGACAGATAGATTTTGCTTTCTGCCGATATGGAAAGGAAGTGAAATTCTGCCCCTTTGTGGACAAGAAAAAAACATCACCAGAGGCCATGGTCAGCGCTTTATCAGCACCCACGCATGAACAAACAAAACCCGAAGCAATTCGGGAATGGCGCTCTACGTCATATTTTCAATTCCCAAATAAATTAGGTGAATGGGTTAATTTCCCAATAAATTAGATCCAGCTGCACTCCCAGTCCTCCAGAACACTCCAACCTCAGGCCTCAAAACAAAGCAGCCTTCTTTTAACTCGAGAGTACGCAAACTATTTCATAGGAGTTGATGACGCTATGTCACACCATGTAAACAATTTGGAATTTGTTTCCTGGTTAGGGAATTAGCCACCCTCTACCCTCCGACCCCCCAGGTGACCATGTTTGGTCATGTCGAGGAAGCCGTTGTGACTTGTGGATGGATTGTGAACGCCATAAGTGCGCTGGCTGCCTTCTCCCTCGTAAAAGGTTTTTCTGGGTATGGAGCTATAAGGCCTTTAAGATTAACGTTAGACGAATGGATAACAAGCACAACATAATGGAGGATGTCAATCAAGTAGCTATGAGCAGCCAAAAGAAATCACTCATATTATTTGGACAATGTTTATTATTATTATTATTATTCATCATGTGAAAAGTGTTTGATGGACAGTCGGAAGGGCAGAAGGTCGACAGATGATGAAATCGACTTCATTTGTTGGTTGGGCTTTCCGCCGCGGTGAGTCACCAGCGTGATATGTTTGCTGTGGTTTTTGTCCACCATTTGCAATTTTATTTATTTATTTACTGTTTATTTATTTACTTATTTATGGAACTATTTATTTATAACCATTTAATTATAACAATTAATTTATCTATTTATTTATTCATTTATTTAAAACAATTAATTCATCTATTCATTCATTTATTTATTTATGTGTTGATTTATCTGTTTATTTATTTATCTATTTAACTATGTATTTATTTACGTAACTATTTATTTTTTTGTTTACATATGAAACTATGCATTAATTTAATTAACTATTTATTTATCTAACCATTTATCTATTTATTTATAACCATCTATTTAAAACAAGTTATTCATCTATTTATTTAGTCATTTATTCGTTTATTTATTTATTTTTTATTTATGTTTATTTATTTATCTATTTAAATATGTATTCATTTACGTAACTATTTATTTTTTAACCATCTATTTATTTCCTCATTTATTCATTTATTTGTCTATTTAATGTGTGTATTTATTTATGTAACTATGTATTTATTAATTTAACGATTCCTTTATTTAGCCAGTTATTTATTTATTTATTCATCGGTTTATTCATTGATTCATTTCGTCGTCAAACGATATTTATTTGTTATTTATTTGACTATTGATTGATTTAACCATTTATTTATCTTTTTATTTTGACTTATTTATTCATTTATGTGTGTTTATCTGTTTGTTTACTCATCTGTTTATTTAACTATTTGTTTATTTATTTGTATAACTATTTATTTATGTATGTAGTTAGTTCGTTCGTATTTATTCATTCATTTAAGTATTTATTCACTAATTCAACTAGTTATTTATTCAACCATTTATTTATGGATTCGTTTATTTATTCATTTATTTGTTAATGTTCGTTTTTTTTTTTTGTCGGTTTATTTATTTATTTAGCGGTGTATTTATTTTTGGTTTATTTATTTGTTTCTGCGTCGAAACGTTTTTTTATTTACTTATTTATAACTCGTATTAGGTTGGCCAGTGGCTGGGAATCAAACCCCACATCCATATATATGTGGTACATAGTGCTGCTTTTCTTGCGCAGGATGTGGGGTTTGATTCCCGGCCACTGGCCAACCTAATACGAGTTATAAATAAGTAAATAAATGGATAAACAAAAAATAAAATAGCATATTATTTTATTTTTTTATTATTTATTTATTTTAAAAATAAAAAAAAACGTTTTGACGCCGAAACAAATACATAAATACAGTAAAGTCTCGTTATATCGATATCGGTTATATATATAGTACCGCTTATTACGATACTATTTCTATGAACGCAAGGAGAAAATTACATGCGCGCAGGGTCGGATATATCGATAGTCCCGGTTATATCGATATTTTTTCGGACTCCCGAGAATATCGATATAAAGAGATTTTACTGTAATATATATATATATATATATATTATTTATGTATTTGTTTCGGCGTCAAAATGTTTTTTTTTATTTTTAAACAGAGCGGTCCAAAGTAGCAAACAAAACCATGAGTAAAATGAATGACTCTCTGTGTTTTTTGTGTTATCATATTATTTGTTATTTATTCTTATTTTTTGTTTCCTTGCTTTCCTTTCCTCTTCCTTTCATAACTTTGCTGCTGTGTTACTTCCGGGTAGAGTGAACGCTAGCGCGTATATATATACAGTAAAGTCTCGTTATATCGATATTCAAGGGAGTCCGAAAAAATATCGATATAACCGGGACTATCGATATATCCGACCCTGTTTGCATGTAATTTTCTTCGTGCGTGCATAGAAATAGTATCGATATAACCGGGACTATCGATATATCCGATATCGATATAACGAGACTTTACTGTGTGTGTGTGTATATATATATATATATATATATATATATATATATATATATATATATATATATATATATATATATATATATATATATATATACACACACACACACTTTTTTTTTTTTTTTTTTTTTTAATAACATGGCACAACTCCCAACCCCGTGGGTCAAAATGTAAACAAGGGATGCATAGCAAGAGGCACGACCTTGATGAGAAAAAGAGTTGTGAAAAGGGAGGAGGAAGAAGAAGAGGAGGAGGAGAAAGAGGCGGAAGAGGAGCCAGAAGGAGCCGCTTTTCCTTTTGTGGTAGTTAAAGTCACTGGAAGAAAAAAAAAAAAAAAAAAAAAAAAAAAAAGATCAGGAATTCTTTGTGCTACACAAGGAACGAGATACAATCCAGACTCGGGTTGCTATGTGGCGACAAGATGGGCGGGCGTCCGTCGACAATTCAATATTCAATAAAGCAAAAGCTACAAGCAAACCGCTACAGGCCACATGGACTCCTCTTTCTAAGCGGCTTTCAGAACTCTCAAGTACACTTTTCAGTTACAGTGTAGTCCGAAGCATGAAAAAGGCTTCTGATTGGCTGCCGGTGCCGAGTGTGCAAATTGCCAAACGAACGTTCGTATTAGCAATATAGGTATCTAGATGGCTGCCGAGCTATCTAGCTGGATGGCTATTAGCTATCTATTGGCTGGCTAGCTAGCTTTCGATCTATTTGAGCTACTTCCGGGTTGAGTGAACGCTGGCCCGTGTGGCTGCCGCTGCTCACCCAAAGCAAAACTTATCCTGTGACTGTAAAATGACCTTGAGAGTTTTGAAAGGCGCTTAGAAATGAAATGTATTATTATTATTATTATTATTATTATTATTATAGACAGGCTAACGATTAGCATCTATGACAAGATCGCCAAGGTGCAGACAGATAGATTTTGCTTTCTGCCGATATGTGTCATTGCTTTTCATTCATAAACACATTCATTCCTCTGTCTGACTTGGGGGATATTATTTATCCTCCGCAACGAGCTAAAACCATGACTGATTTACAAATACGTATATTGCTTCTACGTGCTCTGTTTTGTCTTCCAAAGAGAAAGTGAATCTTCGAACTATCATGGATGACGATTTTGACCGCCGCATGGAGCTGAGGAGGCAAAGGAGGGAACAGATGCGCCAGGGGGCTGAAAAGTGAGTCGAGCTCCACGGAACCCGAGTCCATCACACCAATGTTTTCACTTGTTAAGTTTCATCACAGCGTTCACTCACTTGTACAGCAGCTCCTGTATTTTGTTTGTTAAAAAGGTTGTTTTATAGACTCGGAACGGATTAAAAAAGATTACATTGATTACATTGGAAAGTGCTGTTTTGGTTTTTGAACACATCTGTTTTCGATCAGGTTTGTTCTAATTCTTCCTTCCCTCTCCTATTTTTTTCATCACTTTTGCTGCTGTGAAATGTCAATTCCTCCAATGCGGGACGAATAAAGGCAAATCCAGTCCAATCCAATCCAATCCGATACGTGCACGTTTTTCTTTATCGCAGAACGGGCTACACCAACGACGACGACGAGGAGGCGGCTCGGGAGCAAAGAAGACGCGCGAGGGAGGAGAGGAAGAAGATGAGAGAGGCGGAAGACTCCGGATGTAGCGAAATGATCGGCGCCGATGAGTAAGAAACGCACGTTCGAGGACGGCGAGCACAACCTGAACATTTTTTTTTTTAAATACCATAACCCGCAAACAGTTGTGCTTCCAGTTTGACGGCGAGCGAGCCCTCCGCTTCCTCGGCCATGACTTTGGCGGCGGCGGATGACGACCAAGCCCTGGAGGAACGGCTGGCCAAGCGAGAGGAACGAAGACAGAAGAGGATGCAGGAGGCCATCGAGAGGCAGAAGGAGTTGGACCCCAATTTCGCCGCGGCTAACGGGCTGGACGAGTCGCCGGAAAACCGGACGGATGATGACGGAGGGAGGCCGAGAGATGCCAAAGAGGACGAGAAAGAGGATCAGGAGGATCAGGAGGAGGAGGAACAAGTCCAAGAGGACGTGATGGATGCAAAGTCTTGGAAGAAGGAGGAAGATGATGGCAAGAAAGAGGAAGAGGTAATAGTTTGGTTGCACACACCAATTTCGTCCCATTTAGAGCACGTTGTGAATTGTGGTGCTGAATGTGTGTCCGATGTATCCGGATTGGAACGGATTATTAATAATAATAATAATAATAATAATAATAATAATAATACATTTAATTTCTAAGCACCTTTCAAAACTCTCAAGGTCGCTTTACAGTCACAGGATATTTTTTTCTTTGGGTGAGCAGCGGCAGCCACACGCGTCAGTGTTCACTCAACCCCGAAGTAACTCAAATAGATAGAAAATGACCTAGCTAGCTAATGGATAATAACAATAACAATAACAACAACAATAACAATAACAATAATAATAATAATAATAATCATAATAATAATAATACATTTAATTTACAAGTACCTTTCAAAACTGTCAAGGTCACTTTACAGTCACAGGATAAATTTTCCTTTGGGTGAGCAGCGGCAGCCACACGCGTCAGCGTTCACTCAACCCGGAAGTAACTCAAATAGATAGAAAACTAATAAGCTAATAGATAATAATAATAATAATAATAATAATACATTTAATTTCTAAGCACCTTTCAAAACTCTCAAGGTCGCTTTACAGTCACAGGAAATTTTTTGCTTTGGGTGAGCAGCGGCAGCCACACGCGTCAGTGTTCACTCAACCCGGAAGTAACTCAAATAGATAGAAAATGACTTAGCTAGCTAATGGATAATAATAATAACAATAACAATAACAACAACAATAACAATAACAATAATAATAATAATAATAATCATAATAATAATAATACATTTAATTTACAAGTACCTTTCAAAACTGTCAAGGTCACTTTACAGTCACAGGATAAATTTTCCTTTGGGTGAGCAGCGGCAGCCACACGCGTCAGCGTTCACTCAACCCGGAAGTAACTCAAATAGATAGAAAACTAATAAGCTAATAGATAATAATAATAATAATAATAATAATACATTTAATTTCTAAGCACCTTTCAAAACTCTCAAGGTCGCTTTACAGTCACAGGATATTTTTTTCTTTGGGTGAGCAGCGGCAGCCACACGCGTCAGTGTTCACTCAACCCCGAAGTAACTCAAATAGATAGAAAATGACCTAGCTAGCTAATGGATAATAACAATAACAATAACAATAACAACAACAACAACAATAATAATAATAATAATAATAATAATATTAATAATAATAATACATTTAATTTACAAGCACCTTTCAAAACTGTCAAGGTCACTTTACAGTCACAGGATAAATTTTCCTTTGAGTGAGCAGCGGCAGCCACACGCGCCAGCGTTCACTCAACGCGGAAGTAACTCAAATAGATAGAAAACTAATAAGCTAATAGATAATGATAATAATAATAATAATAATAATAAATAATAATAATAATAATGATGATAATAACAATAATAATAATAATAATAATAATAATAATAATACATTTAATTTCTAAGCACCTTTCAAAACTCTCAAGGTCACTTTACAGTCACAGGATAAATTTTTCTTTGGGTGAGCAGCGGTAGCCACACGCGCCAGCGTTCACTCAACCCGGAAGTAACTCAAATAGGTAGAAAACTAACTAATAAGCTAATAGATAATGATAATGATAATAATACTAATAATACATTTAATTTCTAAGCACCTTTTAAAACTCTCAAGGACACTTTACAGTCATGGGATTTTTTGTGCGGGTGAGCAGCGGCAGCCATTCGCGCCAGCGTTCACTCTACCCGGAAGTAACACAGCAGCAAAGTTATGAAAGGAAGAGGAAAGGAAAGAAAGGAAACAAAAAAATAATAATAAATCACAAATAATATGATAATACAAAAAACACAGAGAGTCATTCATTTTACTCATGGTTTTGTTTGCTACTTTGGACCTTTCTGTTCTGATGACTTTGTCTTTCTCCATTTTTCTGATAGGAGTCGGTCGAGGTATCGATCGCACTCAACTCCACAACGGAGGTTTGTTCTTTCATTTTAACCCTTCAGTTTACTGCTACTGCTAACTCTGGAAAAGTGACAACAAAGTTTTTTTCCCGCAGGATGAGACTGAAGTTGAGGAAAAGGAAGCGACTGCTGCTACTCGAGTTAACGAGGAAGAAGAAAGCGAGCAAAGGAGAAGGGAAGAAGAAGAGGAGGAGCGGTGGCGGCGGGAAGAAATGGAGGAAAAGCGCAGGATAGAGGAAAACAGGCAGAAAAAAGAGAAGGAGAGGAAGAGAAAAGAAGAAGAGGAGAGACAGGAAAGAGAAATGGAGGAGAGGCGGAAAAAGGAAGAGGAGGAAGCCCAAAAGCGGGAACTGGAGGACAAACGCCGGAAAGACGAGGAAGAGGCCGAAAAACGAAGACGGGAACTGGAGGAGGAGAAGAAACGGAAAGAGGAGCAGGAAAAACGGGAGATGGAGGAGGAGAAGAAGAGGAAAGCCGAGGAGGAGAGGAAGAAAAAGGCGGAGGAGCAGAAGAGGCGAGAGACGGAAGAGAAAAAGAAAAAAGACGAGGAGGAGAAACGGAAAAAGGAAGATGAGGAGAGAAAGAAAAAAGATGAGGAGGAGAGACGCAAAAAGAGGGAGAGCGAAGAAAAGAGGAAGAAAGAGGAGGTTTGACCTCTTGATTCTTTACAAAGTCAAGATGCACTACAATGTATTAACAGTCCTTTCTATAGTTATATATATATATATATTATATTCTATATATATATATATATATATATATATATATATATATATATATATATATATATATATATATATATATATATATATATATATATCAATACCAATAATTTTAGATTCATGTTTTTATATATTTTATACATATTATCCTATATGTACATAGAATTAAATTAAAAAATATATATTAAATATATATATATATATATATATATATATATATATATATATATATATATATATATATATATATATATATATATATATATACATATATATATATATATACATTCCGCGAAAAATATAAAAAATGAGAATCAGGTTTTTTAAATAATATTTCTATTTATATATTTAAAAATATATTTTTTTCCAATTTTATTCTATATACATATAAAATAATGTGTATAAAATATATAAAAAAAAACATGAAATCTAAAAATATTGATATTGATATCTTTAAAATAGGATTTTCATTTTTTATCAAATGCTTGTGTACATACATTTGACATAACAAATGAGAATTTCAATAATATATCTTTATATATCTTATCTATGTTTTACATTTTTTCTATGTATATATATAATAACATTTGTGAATATCTAAAAAATACAGTTAATACAGATATCGGTTATATCGATAGTACCGCTTATTACAATACTATTTCTATGAACGCACACACACACACACACACACACACATATATATATATACATATACACATATATACGCACACATTTGACCAAAACTGAAAATTATATTTTAAAAATATTTAATATATATATTTTTCAATTTTATTGTTTATATATATATATATATTTATATGTATATAGAATAAAATTGAAAAAAAATATTCAATATATAAATATAAATATTATTTAAAAAACCTGATTGTCATTTTTTATATTTTTCGCGTAATATATATATATATATACATATATACATTACGCGAAAAATATAAAAAATGAGAATCAGGTTTTTTAAATAATATTTCTATTTATATATTTAAAAATATATTTTTTCCAATTTTATTCTATATACATATAAAATAATGTGTATAAAATATATAAAAAAAAACATGAAATCTAAAAATATTGATATTGATATCTTTAAAATAGGATTTTCATTTTTTATCAAATGCTTGTGTACATACATTTGACATAACAAATGAGAATTTCAATAATATATCTTTATATATCTTATCTATGTTTTACATTTTTTCTATGTATATATATAATAACATTTGTGAATATCTAAAAAATACAGTTAATACAGATATCGGTTATATCGATAGTACCGCTTATTACAATACTATTTCTATGAACGCACACACACACACACACACACACACACATATATATATATATATATATATACATATACACATATATACACACACATTTGACCAAAACTGAAAATTATATTTTAAAAATATTTAATATATATATTTTTCAATTTTATTGTTTATATATATATATATTTATATGTATATAGAATAAAATTGAAAAAAAATATTCAATATATAAATATAAATATTATTTAAAAAACCTGATTGTCATTTTTTATATTTTTCGCGTAATATATATATATATATATATAAAGATATATATATATGTATATATATATTTTTTTTATTTAATTCTATGTACATATAGGATAATATGTATAAAATATATAAAAACATGAAATCTAAAAATATTGGTATTGATATCTTATATATATATATACATATATATATAAGAATATGAAAATCATATTTTTTAAAGATATCAATAATTTTTGATTTTATGTTTTTTAATATTTTATACATTAATATATGAAATACATTATTCTATATGTATATAAAATACAATTTGAAAATATATAATAATAATAATAATAATAAAAATATTAAATACATAAATATATATATTTAAAAAATTGGATTCTCGTTTTTATGTAATATATATTTTTTGAGTATAAAATCCTATTTTAAAAATGTCAGTATAAATGTAAATATTTTTTTACCTTTTTTATAGATACAGTAAAGTCTCGTTATATCGATATTCAAGGGAGTCCGAAAAAATATCGATATAACCGGGACTATCGATATATCCGACCCTGTTTGCATGTAATTTTCTCCGTGCGTACATAGAAATAGTATCGATATAACCAGGACTATCGATATATCCGATATCGATATAACGAGACTTTACTGTATTTTATACATTTCATATGACATCTATATCTATTTTTATACCTATATAGAATAAAATGTTAAAAATTTATAAAATATATAAAAAGTATATTTTGGAAAAATCAGATTCTCATTTTTTATGTCAAATGAATGTAATATATAAAAAACTTGAGATTGACAAACAAATGAAAATCCTATTTGTTTTATAATGTAGTTTTTTTTTCAATTATTATTATTTTTTACCTTTAATTTATCTTCTCCCCTCCATTCCTCCCACCCAGTATGCAGCAACCAAATCGAATGGAGCACTCATTGAGAATAAACTGAAAAAACCTGACAAGTTACCCAGGTAAAATGACACACCCGAATATGATTTTTAGTTTGTTTTTCATTTTGGGCCACTCGGACCAAGTCACTTGATTTTGAGTGTCAAACAAATAACTGTAAACTGAAAGCATGTCACAAAATAATCCATCCACACTAATTAGATTATAATTTTTTTAATTGTTGTAATGAGCCACATTAAAGGACAACCGACACCTCTGACAAGTTGCGTCCATAATTTGTTAAATCACTTCAAATGACTTCTACTGAGCGCATTTTACAAAGAATATATAAATATTTTACCTTTTAAGACTCGCGCTGAATATTAAGGAAGTCTTGTTTTTGAATTGATGACGAGTCCGTACGTGACGTCACTAAAGGAACGCCCCTGACCGAGAAAGCAACACGCAATGCATTTTGGGTACTTTTTTTTTCATCTGAAAACACTGTGTTGATGGCGAAATTACAAGGAAAAAGACATAAATAACGCAATGGTTAATCGTTATATGTCGCAGCCAATTACGGTACCACGCATTAAGAATGTGTAAATTTAGACAAATTCCCAGTGGACAAATCAGCCCATTTCCAAACGGAGCTCGTGCGCCATCTTGTGCATTTTCTGGGCGCTATATTGGAGACCAGACGGCTCGAATAGATCCGGAAGGACTTCTTTGATTGATTGCAAACATTTATGCTTTCCAATTCAGAACTATTTGAATCATATTCATAACTGGATGAGTAATAAGAAAACATCTCAGAATCTGAAGCCATTGTTTTGATTCTGGAGCAAGGCAGTGTGTGACCAATAGTGATGTCACGAACAAGGGGGCGGGACTTTCTGAATCAGTTCCGAGCTCATTTTTTTGGCAGTTTTGGGACAATTTAGGTCAGGGGTGTCAGAGTCGTTTTTTGCCGCGGGCCACATTGTAGATATGGTTTCCTCCCGAGGGCCGTTATGAATTTGAGGAAGCCATTAGAATGTTTAATCCCCTCCACATATTACATACAGAGCGCTAAATAAAATAATTAATAACTAGTTTTCAAATCTGAAGTCAAGAAAAATGACTTATTGTGGTTTACATCCAAAAATATGACATTTTGGTTAGGATTTTAGCAAGTATAATGGACAAGTTCACAAGTTTGATTTGTGGGCCGAAAAAAAATGATGTCGGGCCGGATTTGGCCCCCGGGCCTTGACTTTGACACCTGTGTGTCATTTTTTTTGGGTGTTTTGACTAAAAATATCAGCTGCTGTTTTGGGTATTTTAGATGCTATAAAACGTTTTTCTGATGTCAGTTAGGAAACAAAAAAATGCTGTCGGTTGTCCTTTAATGATGTGAGGATTTTAAGTCTGACTAGTGGTGAGCGTTCTTGCAAAATCTGGACCAACTTTCTTTTTTTTAAAGTGACATTTTTTTTTTTCTCTGAACGACAGAGACGAGGCACCCCCGTCGGAGGCGGATGTCTCCGAACGGCAGGAGGCCGAGCGAAAACTGCAAGAGCTCCATCGGCGACGGAACGACACCCAGAGCGAGGAGATGGAGAAGATGAAACAAAAGCAGCACCACGCCGAGGCCGAGCTGGAGGAGCTGAAGAAGAAAAGGGAGGAAAGGAGGAAAGTTCTCGGAGAGGAGGAGAAGCAGAGGAAGCAAGAGCTGGAGGATAAGAAGAGCAAAGAGCAGGTGAGGAGGAACCTCTTGGGACTTTTGGGGGAGCGACGGTGGATGTGGATGTCTGCGTCGCAGGAGGAGAGGAAGAGGATGAAGGAGGAGATTGAGAAGAGGAGAGCGGAGGCTGCGGAGAAGAAGAAACAGTTGGAGCAAGAACCTGTTAAGCCTTCGTTCACCATCACCCCTAAAGGCTCATCTAAGGTAAGCGAGGTTGTTGTGTTGCAACTACATTTTTCTGCCAGAGTGATTTTTCTTGGAATATTCATATGATTGGATTACATTTTATTTTGTTAAAAAATAATAATAATAAAAAAAAACAGATGCAGATTGTATCTTATTTTTCATGTTTTTTTTTGTAAGATCACACATTGAACTGTTAATGGCAATTATGAATTTTGTGACAATTGTGATTTTTAATATGAGACCATATATATGTATGTAAATATAAATTTCTTTTCAAAATCATTTTTTATTTTTTTAAATATTATATATGACAATTTTTAAATATTACACATTAATGTATCTATATTTACTTCATTCCTGTAGTTCCATTTTTTTTAATTCTTCTGATAAAACATGTTAAAATTTTGTTTCTGATGAGAAAACAATTTCTCATAACATTACGTAAAAAAAAATAACTATATATATATATATACATGTTTTACATATATTGTACAATGTAATATATGTACAATGTAATATATATAATGTAATATACATATCTATTTTTTAATAAATACATACAGTAAAGTCTCGTTATATCGATATCGGATATATCGATAGTCCCGGTTATATCGATATTTTTTCGGACTCCCTTGAATATCGATATAACGAGACTTTACTGTATTTTTAAACATATTTTTTCATATATTGTACAATATATATATATATATATATACACCCACACACACACATATATATATACACCCTTGAAGGGAAAAGCCGAAAGGAAAAGATATACATACATATATATACATATACACATACATACATATATATACGACATTGTTGGATTACATTGTACAATACATGTTCCAAAACACACACACACACACACGCACACACACACACATATATATATATATATATGTATATGTACGACATTGTTGGATTACATTGTACAATATATGTTCCAAAAACACATATATATATATATATATATATATATATACACATATATACATTTACACATATACATATATACACATATACACATATATACACACATATACATATATACATATACACATATACATATATACACATACACATACACATACATAGATACACATATATATATATATATATATATATATATATATATATATATATATATATATATATATATATAGATGTTTTTGGAACATATTGTACAATGTAATCCAACAATGTCGTCCAACTTTCTCGTACAAGCACGGACATTTTTGGGGGTCTAAAAAAAATCTGTGTAATATTAAGGCTTCATAAAACATTGACTATTTTTCTCATGAAAAAATACAATTACTTTATTTCTGTCAATTGGCGCCTTTATTCTCATTGAAATTTCTCATGAAAAATGTCTCTTTTGTGAAAAAGGTATTTCGGCCGATATGTAACAACTCTGGAACTTGTTGTACAACATCGTGAGACACACTTGCAAATGTTTGCGTTTGCGTGTTTGCGTTCAACTTCCAGTCCAGATGTTCTTCCAAGCCCTCGAGCAAGGAACAAACATTTCAAGCGTTGCTTCAAATTAGATTCATATGAACTGGCCGCCATCTCATTTTAAAAGAACACAACGTTCCCCTGAATCAAAAGTCAGACAGTTCTAGAATCCCCAAAGGGCAACGCGAACCTGTTGGCAGCGGACTCCATTCGTGTCATCACGACATGTTTTTGTTTTTGCAACAGATTGGGGAGAAGGTGGAGTTCTTGAGCAAGTCCGTGCAAAAAAGGTGAGAATTTGGGTCATTTTAGGATGCATGCCTGGTGTGCCTCATGAATCAGCCTCTTTGTTTGACTTTTGCTGTCCTGGTCCAGCGTGAGAGCGTCGCACGCCCCCATCGTCTCCAAGATCGGAAGTCGACTCGAACAGTACGCCTCGGCCGTGCAGGTGACGCACCGATTTTATGTTTCCGCCTCTAGTTTTGGTGTAAATTGGTAAAAACTTTACATAGCTAAAAAACAAAGACTATTTTCCTTCTTAATACAGTGATACCTCGGTTTACGAACCCCTTGGCTTACAGACCTTCCGGTTTACGAACGTTACATTTATGAAAATTTTACCTTGCATACAAACTATTTTTCGGGATACACACGGAGCTGCCACAATGACTGATGTGTCGTTTGCGAACGAGCCCGTTCTTCTAACAAGAAAATGGCAGCCGACTGTTTTGGGCCTCTATTCCCCGCCCCCAGTCTTCGGTTAAAGGCACGTGATTGGTCAAGAACGCAGCAGCGAGGGGGGGTTTGCAGACAAAGAGAGAGAGACTCCATTCTCCAAAAAAGAAAATGGCTGCCAACATTTTTTTTTTGTCTTCTATTCCCCGCCCCCAGTCTTCGGTAAAAGCCATGTGATTGGTCAATTGATTGGAGGGGGTTTAAACATCAAAGAGACGGGAAGACGACATAAGAGAGAGTGACAAAATGGATAGAAAACAGTGAAATTTGGACTTGTTTCAACTTTGATAGTTCAAAGGCAGAGTATAGACTGCAAGGTTAAAATTCCCATCAATCAGGCTCCACAAATAAGCCGCACAAGCCATCTGTACACTTGATGCAAAAAGCTATCAACCCAGCTAAACAGAACACAATTGATGAGGAACAGGGTAAAATTATCGCAGAGAAAGCACCTACAAATGATCATTCCACAAGATGGTGAAAGAAGAAGGTTACGTTCCTCATCAAGTGTTTAATGCTGATGAAACCGGTCACTTCATTCCATCAAACGACCATCACAAAGGTAAATAAAACAACTTTATTATATAGTACAGTTTATTTCTTTAATTATAATACCATAGCACATTTATTATACATAAAATAAGGTATATTTTGTGTAGAAAATTATGTTTTATGGGGACCTGGGAACGAATTATTCTCATTTGAATGGTTTCCTATGGGAAATTAATTTTTGGGATACACACTTTGTCACGGAATCAATTAAGTCCGTAAGCCAATGTATCACTGTCTTACAAATGTACTGTATTTCAAAAACTGTCCGCCATCTTCTTTTCTTTCCTCAGGGGAACAAAGATGTGAAATCACCCAAACCCCTCATGGCTGACATCCCCACAGGGGGCACGCGAAGCATCAAGAGCATGTGGGAGCGGGGCAACGTTTCCGACACTCAAGCAAATAAGGTGCTAACTGTAAAAAGGTTTTAACACACACATGATTATGAAATACGGTCTTTACGAGTTTACAATTTACAAAGGTTTGGAATTCATTAATTAGATTAGATTAGATTAGCCTTTATGAGTCTCGCAGTGGATACATTTACATTTCACAGCAGCTAGTTATGAAAGGAAAGAAAGAAGGAGAAAAACAAAATACAGGAGCTGCAGTAAAGGCAGCCACTCTCGCGGCGCCATCTTGAAGTCAAAAGAACAAAACAAAAACAAAATAAATAACATGACAAACCTGTTTCAGTGCGACATCCGTTGCTATAATTGCCACTGGTTGCTAAGCAACCGAACAGGAAGTAGCTTGGTGCCTCTTCCTGATTGTTTGACTTCCGGGTGTCCGTTTTGATGTGTAGATTGCCCTTCCTAAGCGGGAGGACAGATATTTAGCATTTGAGTTAAATATTGTGCATTTATTTTTTGAAAGCCAGCTAGCTTAATGCTAAAACATCAAATAAAAAATACTGATGAGCTAATAAAACTATCATCAAGATTGTAGTTGTTACAACCCCCCAAACAAACCCTAACCCTAGGTCAGTTAGCTTAATGCGAACACATCAAGTAAAAATAAAACACTGATGGGCTAATAAAACTATCATCAAGATTGTAGTTGTTACAACCCCCCAAACAACTAACACTAAACCTAACTCAGCTAGCTCAATGCTAATTCATCACGTAAAAAAATACTGATGGGCTAATAAAACTATCATCAAGATTGTAGATGTTACAAACCCCCAAACAACTAACCCTAACTCAGCTAGCTTAATGCTAAATTATCAAGTAAAAAAATACTGATGGGCTAATAAAACTATCATCAAGATTGTAGATGTTACAAACCCCCAAACAACAAACCCTAACCCTAACTCAGCTAGCTCAATGCTAATTCATCACGTAAAAAATACTGATGGGCTAATAAAACTATCATCAAGATTGTAGATGTTACAAACCCCCAAACAACAAACCCTAATGCTAACTCAGCTAGCTCAATGCTAATTCATCACGTAAAAAATACTGATGTGCTTATCAAACTATAATTAATATTGTAGATGTTCCAAACAACAAACCCTAACCCTAACTCAGCTAGCTTAATGCTAATTCATCACGTAAAAAAATACTGATGGGCTAATAAAACTATCATCAAGATTGTAGTTGTTACAACCCCCCAAACAACAAACCCTAACGCTAACTAAGCTAGCTTAATGCTAAATAATCAAGTAAAAAAAATACTGATGGGCTTATCAAACTATCATCAAGATGTAGTTGTTACAACACCCAGACAACAAATTTTGACTTCAAAATAGCAAATATAAATTAATAATAATAATAATAATAATAATAATAATAATAAAATTGATTTCTAAGCGCCTTTCAAAACTCTCAAGAACACTCTACAGTCACAGGATTTTTTTTTTCTGCTGGTGAGCAGCGGCAGCCACACACGCCAGCTTTCACTCAACCCAGCACAGTGATACCTCATCTTACAAACTTAATTGGTTCCCAGAAAGTGTGATGAAGGCGAAAAGTTTGTCATTTATTTCCCATAAGAAACCATTAAAAATAACAATAATCGGTTTCCAGATCCCCATAAAACATCGTTTTCTACTAAATAAGCCTTAAAACTACACAAAATAGACATTTTACGTATAATAAACGCGCTATTGTATTGTAATGAAAGAAATAAACTGTAGTGTATAATCAATAATGCTAAGTGGGAGGGTTATTAGAAAATTGGTGTTTTTCGCGGTTTGGAACGGATCACTGGCTTTTGCATTCATTTAAATGACAAAAATTGATTTGGGATATGACCGCTTTAAATTTCCGGTATCGCCATGAAACTAATTAAGCTTGCAATTCAAGGTACCAACCCCGTCGCCCGCTCCTCCTCAAGATACGGTGTCCATCAAAGGAAACGTTACCAGCCGAATGCCAAAAGCCGCACAGCCTGAGAAGATGGCGCCTCCAGCGTCAGAACCGCCACCAGGGGCAGCGGTGGCGACAAAGCCTGCAGCGAGGCCCGATAAATCCCAGCCTTCTTCTCAACCACTCACAAATGTAAACGATCCGCCGGAACATCAGGTTTCAGCATGACA
The DNA here is from genome assembly GCF_051943395.1 of Hippocampus bargibanti. NCBI lineage: Eukaryota > Metazoa > Chordata > Actinopteri > Syngnathiformes > Syngnathidae > Hippocampus > Hippocampus bargibanti. The sequence goes on along the minus strand of NC_142738.1, from coordinate 3,832,482 downwards.
GGGTGTGAAATAATTGTGAACCAATCTTACAAAGATATGATCGGGTTGCGATGGGGCGTTCCTGACGTGACGTCACGTCAGGAATCGTCACCAACTCGAAAACAAGACTTCCTGAATATTCAGAGCGAGTCTTAAAACGTAAAATATAGCTATATGCGGTGGAATCTTATTAAAATACGCTCAGTACATGGACACAACTTGGTCCGGAGACGTCGGTTGTCCTTTCAAAAAATAAAGACGAAAAAGAGTGTATATGCTACGTTTATCAACTAGCTAAAGCTAATTAGAGTCACAGTGAAAATGTACTCTGTGTTCATCTTTGTCAATTAATATCATATAAGACCATTTTTATTTCGTCGTGAACAACAATACGTGACCCCCCCCCCCCCCCCACACACACACACACGCGCGCGCGCGCCTCTGACCACTGACCTTTACATTGGGTACACGTAAAAATGTTGCGTCAGGATTCTCAGTCGAACGCATAGCATATGGTCCACTCGTGCGTTATCTTTAGCCTTCTGTCGTGCTTCTCTTTTGAGGCAACACTTCCCCCTGTTGGTGATCTGCTCTCATCGACTTTTGCTTCCCTATTAATAAAAATATATATTTTTTTCATTATTGGAAACTCCAACATCAGCACAGAACGTCCCTGGAGTGGGCGGGATTGTGTTTGTTGTAATGTTAAATTTGGAAGATCGGTAGATGACGTCATCATCAATCGACTGGCAAATGTTTTGATTGTGTGGCGGTAGAACATGGTCGAAAATGTGGCAACTCTCGTTTGTTTTTCACAACAATTACAAAACTATATATTTTTAGAGGGGGGGGTACAAATCGCTACTCAGGAAGCATTTTGCGTCCCTACTAAATCATGATTATTTTTTATTCTTGGAAACTCAAACAGGACGTCCCTGAAATGGACGCCATTGTGTTTGTTGTAATGTCCGATTTTGAATACAGTACCAGTCTGTGACGTCATTGTCAATCGACCGACAAATGTTTTGATCGTGTGGCTGTAGCTTATACTCGAGAATGTAGCAATTCTCGTTTGTTATTCACAAAAATTACTAAAATGTATTTTTTTTGGGGGGGGGGGTGTCAAAATCGGGACTCAGTAACCAAACTTAGTTTTGACATACTACAGGACGTGAATAAGCAAAGCGACGTTGGGAACAAGCGGAACATGTGGGAGACTAAGAAGAGCTCGACGACAGCCAAAGTAACACTCACACACTTTTGCACGTGCACGCACACATAGTTACATACACACATAGCTGCTTGTATTTGTTGCCAAAATGTTTTTTTTTAAATGTGATTAAATATTTTCACCAGATGAATGTATTGCTTTGTGCTCTTGCAGGTGTTGGTTGGAGTCAAAAGCAGATTTACCTAAAAGTAAGCTTCTTAATTATCATTGTTGTGATTGTCTGATTATAAAAAAAACGTTGGTGGTGTGGAAAAAAATGTACTGGATCATAACACACTTCATCATAATTGGCGTAAATTGTACCCACGGTATAGCGCAATACGTTTTGAAAGTGTACATTATCCCATATATAATCGAATTATATCCGACGAGTGAAACTATCAGCGTATCTCGATATCATAAGACTAGAATAGCCGCCGCGTCGAATGTAAATCACATCACAGTCCTTCAAAAGACCCGTGACTAATTTCTGACCCTTCTACTCAGAGCCGCGTCGACCCACCCAAGTCTTTTGTACCTTTCGAGTGGTCGTCCACTGAAAATGGAGCCCAGCATTCTAAATTTATAACCAGCCTTGACCTTGTTTCCCAGTACTGGACACCCAAAAAAGAAAAAAAAAACAGTCCCGCGTGACTTTCGTGTTGTCACCCGCCACCGCCACCACCTGCGGCGTCGGTTACGCATGCCGTAAGTGCAGCTGCTCGATTGTCACATTACGACTTGACGGTTTACTGGCTTAGCAGGGCGCGAGTGACAACTCAGCGAAAACACATTGAGCTTATTCACTCAACGCGGAAGAGAAAAAAAATAATAAAAACAATCTGCTACTGACCTGAGCGGATTTTTTTTTTCACTCCAAAGCAGCCAGCAGACGTCAGTCGTGGCTAAAACGTATTCTTGTCTCTACGCTTGGTCCCCGTTTGTTCCATATCGGAAATAGGACGCAGAGGACTGAAGTGAAGGGCACGAGTCTTAAAATGTAAAATATAGCTATATGCGGTGGAATCTTTGTAAAATACGCTCAGTAGAAGTCATTTGAAGTGATTTTACAAATTATGGATACAACTTGTCGGTGGTGTCGGTTGTCCTTTAAAACATCATTGGTGTCAATGATATGATATCATAATAGGGGTGACATTGTATCATATCATAATTGGATTGTCATTTCTTTCACCCTCTAGTGCCGCATCAAATATTCACTGCCCGCTTTCAAGCTTGATGACGAGTGGAGGTCACATGACCCGGATGAACCGTGACCTTGAAAGTTTGAAGCAACAACAATGATTGTCTGACACGCTGAAGGAGTGCTAACACTGCAGTTCGCCGTTCCATTTTGTGACTTATTGCTATTTGCGCTCACTGCTTCCCCCGAGCTAATCGAGGCTTGTCAGACGACAGGTTGCTTAGCTGCGTAAATTTTGTGATGAAATGTTTGTTTTTCTACTGATCAAATAAAATAATAATTAACTCATTCACTGCCAAACGTGCAAAAATGCGTCTACTCCAGTGCTAGCGTTTTTGTCATTATCACTTGAATTTTAGGACCCACAGAATATTGAGTTTTAGGACTATATAAACATTCAATTGAGCGTAAGAAATCTTACACTCTCTTCTTTATTCCAAAAAAAGAGTTAATTCCTAAATTATATGGATCTGGAGTTATATGAGCTTGAAATGAGGGTGCCTGTCCAAAATACAATGAACGCTAACACAACGCTGTATTAGCGTTAGAAACCTTGGACTCTCTTCTTTTATCGTGTTAGGTTACAACTTTATTAGCGTTAACAGTTACCTTTAATCTTTTAGCAATCAGAAAACATAGTTAATTCCTAAATTATATGGGTCTGGAGTTATATGAGCTTGAAATGAGGGTGGCTGTCCAAAATACAATGCAATACATGCATATTGGTTTATATAGCGCTTTAACAACAGCTAAAGCTGGATCAAAGCGCTAACCATGGAAAAAAGGCAAATATCGCCCCTTGTGAAAGGGAAAAAACATTGCCAGAGGTCTGGCCAGCGCCTTATCTGTACCCAAGCATGAAAAAAAAAACGACAAAAAAATCAGGAATGGCGCTCTACGTCATATTTTCAATTCCAGAATAAATTTGTAAATGGCAGTGAATGAGTTAAATTTGTGCAACGTTGAACATGCTATTTGCACTTGTAGCATAACAGTTTTGAATCTAGTCAAGAGTTAAGACTAAATTGCAACCGCTGATTGGATTATTGTTAATTTGAAATTTTAAATTAATACATTTAAATTATTGTATATTAAATTTACTCAACCCCCCCCCCCCCAATATTTTGAAAACTTTGTCACAGAACACTGTGATAAAAAGTGACCAGACAGAATATTTGCTAATGCTAATATAGTCAAAACGCTATCTATTTGTCATGCCGCTAGTATTCCATCTTTTAAATCTTAAAAAAAAAAATAATCGCTTCATTTATTAAATACATAAAAAAAATAACTAACATGCTAAATGCGAAATATATGTTCATGCAGAGCAACTAGCTATAGCGTTAGCGTGAAATCGTTTCACAACTTTTCCCTATTTACCTTTTGTTTACAATGACTCAGCATTTTTTTATTCCGCTTTTAGCACGCGTCTTCAAAGTGTGTTTCTCTCAAGCTGCGTCCACATGAATACAAGTGTTAGTACACAATACTACTTGTCTTTCTTGACCTAAAACGCTAATTTCATTAGCGACCGGCACATGGACAGCAATGTTATTTAGCGCCACAAAACAAGCTAGTCTTTTTAAATTAAAAAAGGGACAGCCATTTTGTAAACGTATCCTTGTGAAATACACAAAAGCCAATTTTCCCAACAATCAAATTTAAAACATTTTTCAGTTAGCGATTTTGCTACCCTTCCATGTATTGAGACTAAAATGGCGTTGGTAAATTTGCCATTTTACTGAAAGCACAACTAAAATAAAAGTACAGTGATACATTGGCTTACGAACTTAATTGGTTCCCAGGCAGAGTGTGTAAGGCGAAAAGTGTGTATCACAAAATGTAATTTCCTATAGGAAACCATGAAAATGAGAATAATCCGTTCCCAGGTCCTCATAAAACACAATTTTCTACTTTCTAATTTTCTAAGCCTTAAAACTACATAAAATACACCTTATTGTATGGATAATAAATGTGCTATGGTATTATAATTAAAGAAATAAACTATTGTATGATAAAGTCGTTTTATTTACCTTTGTGATGGTCGTTGATGGTGTGATGGAATGGATAGCTTTTTGCATAAAGTGTCTCAAGGAGCTCTGGGTTGTACATCTTGGAAGTTGTGATATTGAAACAGCAAAAGATGCAAGCAGACACACTAGAAATAATCATTAATAGCTGGTTCCCTAGCTTGTCTTTTCATTTCAAATTGAACTGATGGCTTGTGCGGGTTATTTGATTGATGGAAATTTTAACCTTGCAGTCTACACCCTGCCTTTGAACTATCATAATTGAAACCAGTCCAAATTTCACTGTTTTCTATCCCTTTTGTCTCGTAAGCCTGTCTCTAATGTTTAAACCACCTCCCCTCATTGCTGCGTTCTTGACCAATCACGTGGCTTTAACTCATTGTGGCAGCTCCGTGTGTATCCCGAAAAATAGTTTGTATGCCAAGGTAAAATGTTCATAAATTTAACGTTCGTAAACCGGAAACGTTCGTAAGCCAAGGGGTTCGTACATGTGGACGCAGCTTCGAAACCGCAGAGCACGAGTGAGTCAAAACGATGTTGTGTTGAATGAAGCTTTGTTTTATTTTTACCAATGAAAACAAATAAAGAAGGGAAGAAAATCTTTTATTCCAACTGTGCTGCGTTCAATTTACGTGACTTGGGCAAAGAGTTCGCAGCTGTCCGACAGCGGCCATTTGTCACATGAGCACAAAGGACGGACGGGCAGTACGAGGGCATGGCATAAACTTGGATTGAAAGTGTGTGTGTGGGGGGTAAAAAAACGAAGGCGGTGGCACACTGTCAAGATCAAGGAGGTGAAGTTGGCCACACGCTCAGCTAGCAGGTAAGGAGTGTTTGAATTTAGATCTTATCATACAGCAATTAAATATTATACATCATTAAACAACCTTGGCTTTATTCTCATTTAGATTTGGATTAAAACGTTTTTTTTATTTGTATTCATTGCTATTAATATTAAGATTTTCAGGATTTGATTTTAATTGAAATTACATGTCAATTATTTGTATTTAATACAAACTATGAATGTATTTTTTTCAGGAAATCAAAATATAGATAAGACTTCATTTTGTGGGGATTTTTGGGTTGCATTTTTAGCCTTAATATGAATTTAAATAAGACAAGTTATAAAATGTAAATATATATGCAATACATAATAGTAAATTATTTCAACATAATATCTAATATTCATGGATGTTTGACATCACTTTTTTGGTAATTTTTTAACATTTTATTTAAGACAAGAATAACATTTTTTTTGCAGAATACATTAATAACTGTGAGATATCCTCCACAAGTAATCAAACTTTATAAATCAGGCCAGTATCAGCCAGATATCGACATGTGGTATCGGTGCTAGCCCAACCCCAATGATATCCAAGTCAATCTTATTTCAAGAAATATTTATTTAAATGATTTTTAAACCTAGATATGCATATTTTCTGACTTTTTTCTTCAAATTAAATGTTTTAAAATAAAAACCAAACAACACATTATTTACTTTTGGATTATTTTTAAGAAGTTAAAAAAATCTACATTGATACATGCTTTGAGTACGGTTATGGGTAAATATACACACACACACACACACATATATATATATTATGCATGTGTGTACATATATATATATTATGTGTGTGTGTGTGTATATATATTATGTGCGTGTGTGTGTATATATATATATATATATTATGCGCGTGTGTATATATATATATATATATATATATTATACAGTGTCTCGTTATGTGTATTCAGTAAAGTCTCGGGATATCGATATTCACCCTGTTTGGAGTCCGCAAAAAATATCGATATAACCGGGACTATCGATATATCCGACTTTACCTGTTTGCATGTAATTTTCTATCGTGCTTGCAGTAGAAATAGATATCGACTATATAACCTGTGGGACTATCGATATATCTGATATCGATATAACGAGACTTTACTGTATATATAGGTCACTGTGTGCGCTCTAAAAAGCATCTCCTTTTAAACAGTGTGAATGTGCCACTATGGTGTTTATTAATCTGAAATATGTCTTTTTTTTTCTAAGACCCCGCCTCAATAAAAACATGTCTGACACAGAAGAGGTCATGGATGAAGAGACTCAGTATGTCGCCGGTGGTATACAATAGAGCGTATGATATCTTTCGAATGTCTATATGGTAAATAGAACTAACTTAGATTTTATTTTATTTTATGTTTCGTGTGAAGGGAGGAAGAAGGTAAGAGCATTCCCTTTCTTTTACAACATGGCTATCAATTTCTTTGAAATATTTAAGATTACAATAATGTACATATTACAAATACGTACATCCAAAGAAAAAGTGAACAGGTCGGAAATGCTGCCCCTTGTGGAAGGAAAAAAAACATTGCCAGAGATCTGGCCAGTGCTTTATCGTCACCCAAGCAAGAAAAACCAAAACCCAAACTAATTCGGGAATGGCAATCTACGTCATGTTGTCAATTCCCGAATAAATACGTGAATGGCAGTGAATAAGTTAAAATTGGTGAAAAAAAAAAAAGTTTGTTTTTTATAGTATTTCACCAATGGCATGCTCTATTATTATGTGTTTATCCAGTTTATACTTTCAAATTGTTAAAAAGCGCTTTAAAAAAGTTGTTTTCCAGACTTGGAAACGGATTAAAAAAATTACATTGACTATAATGGTAAGTGCTGTTTTGGTTTTCGAACAAATCGGTTTTCGAACAGGTTTCTTGAACGGATTATGGTCGAAAACCAAGGTACTATATCTGCTGTAAAGCCAACAAGAATCCAATGACATGATGATGGAATAATAAACTTTGCATAAGTCTTGTCTGATTTCTTTCTTTCTCTTCTTTTTTTTAGATGACTCAAAGCCAAAACCAAAGTGAGTTGTTGTCACTTGGTTTACACGACATGTTTCATCTTTTCTCTGCGACCGGTCAACCCTTTTATATTTTTATTTTTGCTCAATTGCACAGATTTATGACAAACATCACTGCCCCAAAGATCCCGGATGGCGAGAAAGTGGATTTTGATGTGAGTTTGATCCAGTGATACCTCGGTTTACGAACCC